>NW_028324203.1:2452616-2759193 GCF_054372755.1 Phalangium opilio
CTCGTTTTCGGTATCTTGTCCACAAATCGGAATGGTCCGATCATTTCCACAACTTCCTCGAAGGATTCTGAGGAAGGTTGAGGTCTTTCCTGTTGTACTTCTTAAGGAGGTGTTCTATCAGGAGGTGGCGAGTTTGTTACTCTTTCTGGAGGAATAGGTTCCATCGGGATGGTGTTTTCCTTTTCCTGCACAGTTTCCTCGGCGTGGACTTCTACTGGTTCTGCTGGTTCTTCTTCTTCGGGAGAAGGCGCCTCTTCGTTTTCCTCTAACGGAACTTCAGGGGTGTGGTACAACTTGAGTTGTGACATGTTAATTGGGCCGGTCTTCTGTCCCGAGATCATATCTTCTAGGACGTAAACTAGCGGACTTCTTTTCTCTATGATCTTGTAGGGGCCCGTCCACTTTGGACATAGCTTGGCCATTCGACCCAAGTTAGCGTTGGATAGGGGATGCGTCAGTTTCCAAACGATCGTCCCAATGTCGAACTCTAGGTCTTCTCTTGTAAGATCATAGTATTTTTTCTGTTTGGCCTGAGCCAGTTTCGAGAAGGTCTTGGTTAATTTCCACTGGTTCTTCAAGATCTTCAAGGTCTCCGAACAATCTTCAAATTCCTCGATGGGCATCGCTATGTCGATGTCCCACGGGAGTCTCGGTTCTCGTCCCATGTTTAAGTAAAAGGGAGATCTTTTAGTCGTTTCGTGGGGAGCTAAGTTTATCGCGAACGCAAAAGCGTTCAGGGTTTCATCCCACGTTCTGTGATTATTTTCGACCTATATGGAAATGGTTTCTCCAAGGACTCGGTTTACTCGCTCAGTGATGTTCGACTGAGGGTGATACGGCGAAGTGTGAATTGGTCCAATGTTGAATAATTTGCACGTGTTGTGCCATAGGGAGGACACGAACTGATTTCCTCTGTCGCTTAGTAATTGCTTCGGTGCTCCCCATCGAAATACGAAGTTCTTCAGTGCGAGGGCGCATGCGTCTGCTGTTATTCTTTTTAATGGGATTAGTTCGACGAATTTTGTCATGTAATCCGTAAAGACGAGGAGAAATTTGTATCCTCTTCTGCTGATCGGAAAGGGTCCCATGATATCGACTCCTATTTTGTCGAAGGGTCCAGTTGGAACTGTAGATATCATAAGACCAGGTGTCCTACGGTTACTGATCTTGTACTGTTGGCATAGGACGCATTCCTTGACGTATTTCCTGACGTCCTTGTCAAGATCGGGCCACCAGTATCTATGTTCCACTTTCTCTCGCGTCTTGTATTTACCTCTATGGGCAGACAGAGGATGATCATGCAAGAGTCTCATAGCTTCTCTTCTGAGAGATTGAGGTAGGTAGATTCGCGCTGAACGAACTCCTGACGCTTTTCGGTAAATAGATTGTTTACCATCTGGTACTCTGTATTGTCTGGAGGGTTATCTTGTCTCAATTGTTCAATGATTTCTCGAATAACAGATCTTCCCCTTGAGCGGTAATGATACCATCTCGATCAAAGATATGAAAATTCGCGTGTGGATATGGTGGTAAAATACACGCGACGTGTGAATGATCTGATGATACGTTCGACTCTTCAGATGACGTGTCTTGATTTTCTTCTTCCATGGTGGAGGCTATTGACATGGCGAACAGTCCTATTGGAGCTCGTGAAAGGGCGTCGGCCACGACGTTTTCTACTCCTTTCTTATGTTGAACCTTGAAATCGAATGTTTGTAGATACATCGCCCATCTGACGAGTTTTGAGTTCGGTTCTTTGAGTCCAAATAGCCATTGTAACGCCTTGTGGTCTGTTACGACTGTAAAAGCTTTACTTTCCAGGTACGAGCGGAAATGTCCAATGGCCCAATATATCGCTAGACATTCCTTTTCGGAAGTACTATACTTCGCTTCAGCGTTTCGAAGACTTCTACTAGCGTAGGCGATTGGGACTTCGATTCCGTCTTGAATCTGAGATAGCATTGCACCCAAGCCAGCATCTGACGCATCTGTTGTCAAAATGCTTGGCACATCCGGTTTATACTCGGCCAATGGTGGTGAACTGCTAATGGCGTCTTTTATCTTCTGGAAAGATTCCTCTTGGTCAGGACCCCATGCGAACTTGACTCCTTTCTTCTTTAATTGATTGAGTGGAGTGGCTATTTTTGAGTAATGAGGTATAAATCTATGATGCCATCCGGCCATTCCAAGGAATCGTTGGAGTTTTTTTAGCGTCTTTGGCTGAGGATATTTCTTGATTGCGTCAACCTTGGAAGGATCTATGTAAATTCCGGTTTCGTTGATTACATGTCCGAGGACGACTGCTTCCGATTGGGCAAAGCGGCATTTCTTCATCTGAAGAGTTAAGCCAACGTTTTTTAGTTTGTTCATTACGTACTCTAGAGCGTTCTTCTGCTCTTTCCATGTCTCGGAGGCTATTAGGATGTCGTCGAGATACACGACGATAGCGAATTTTTCTCCATCTCGGAAGACTTCATCCATGAGACGCTGGAATGTACTTGGCGCGTTGAAAATTCCGAACGGTAATAGGTTAAATTCGTATTTTCCCGCGTGCGTTATGAAAGCTGTGTTCGGTGCACTTCCTGGTTCCATTTCAACTTGCCAATATCCGGATTTCAAGTCCAGGGCGGTAATGTATTTGGGCTTTCCTAGTTTACTGAGGGTCTCATCAATTCTAGGAATCGGATATGGGTCCTTTGCGGTGATTGAATTTAATTCTCTGAAATCGATGCAGAAACGGTATTTCTTCTTGCCTGTACCGGATCCGTCGTCTTGCTCTAGGATCACTACTGGCGAGGCCCATGGTGACGTCGAAGGTTTGATTATCCCATCCTTGAGCATGTCATAGATGCTTTGTTCGATGATTTTTTTCTTAACATCACTAACTCGGTATGGTCTTTTTTGTATAGACTTAGCAGTCCCTGTGTGTATTTCATGAACCACTAAGCTGGTTCTTCCTAACTTATCACTAAAGAGTTCTGGAAGTCGAAGGAGTTCTTTTAACTCTCTCTTCTGCTCATATGAGAGAGGTTGATTCAACTGCTTCGTTGACGTTAGAAACCATTTGAGGTGAGGGAGGAAGCTTATCTTCTGATACGTCTACGAGTTTCAATAATAGTCCATCAATATTACAAGTTAAATTTCCAAAATCGATAATGGTCTTCCAGTCTTCTAGAAAATCCTGGCCTAAGATTGCATCGCAGAGAAGTGAAGGGACGATATGGAACTCTTGACTAAATCACCTCGTTATATCCTGTTCAAACTTGATTTCAAAATCTAATACGGTAGAGCCTTTAGTGAAAGAGTATTGTCCATTTCCCATTACGATACATTCTGATTTTTCTGAATTGGGTTCTAATCTGATATCCCCCTCGAAATTTCTGTATAGCCCGCCATTGGTCTAAACTAATCATGGAAACTTCTGTCCCATTATCGATTCTAGTCTGTATGGTTGTGTGTTCGAATTGAATGTTTATTAAATGTGGTTTTCTTTTGGGGAGTCCTCTTCTTTTTCGTATTGTGGCCAGTCGTAAAGAGGATCGTGCCATGATTCGATTTTCTTCTCGCGGGACTATTGTGTTGCGGGAGGGAGACGTCCTCGGGGATTCCCTCCCGGGTTGGCGTTTCCCGGAAACGGACCTCTTTGTCTTTCTACCCTTGGGGATGGACATTCGCTGGCATAGTGACGCAAGCCACCGCAGTTGAAACAGGTGACTGGTCGGTCGTCGTGAGTGACTCTCGGAGGATTTTAGCCTTCCTGTATTTGATTCTGTGGACGTCTAGGAAGGAGCTGTAGTTTTTGTTGCTGAGGCTTGTTTTCTCTGGGTTCAACGTCAGGATTTCTTCTCTCGAAGACTCGAGTTGGACGAAGGAATTCGTCCCTGGGTAGGCTTCGTCTTCTTTGTGTTGGTCTTGTCGCAAGGTGGGGTTGCCCTGGTTGGGAACTGGGCCTTTGGAAAGGAGCTCGATAATTTTGAACCGGGCAGGTTTGAGGAACAGTTTGGACGGGGATAGGATTATAACATCCGTCCTGATGTGGGTTGTTATTGTTCCCATGCGGGATGTTCATGTTAGTGTAAGTTCCCATGTTCGGGATGTACCCTTGATTTGTTCCCGTCTGGGAATAACCAGTTGTAGGGGGAGCTATCAGTTGGACGAAAGAATTCGTCCCTGGGTAGGCTTCGTCTTCTTTGTGTTGGTCTTGTCGCAAGGTGGGGTTGCCTTGGTTGGGAACTGGGCCTTTGGAAAGGAGCTCGATAATTTTGAACCGGGCAGGTTTGAGGAACAGTTTGGACGGGGATAGGATTATAACATCCGTCCTGATGTGGGTTGTTATTGTTCCCATGCGGGATGTCCATGTTAGTGTAAGTTCCCATGTTCGGGATGTACCCTTGATTTGTTCCCGTCTGGGAATAACCAGTTGTAGGGGGAGCTATCAGTTGCACACCCGAAGGTAGAGCAACTACTTGTTAGGTCTGGGTACTATAAAAGGCAGGGCCTGTTGTATAGGTTGCTCTCTCACATCCATAGTTTGCTGTGCGATAGGATTTTGATTGTCTTGGGATGAGAGAGGTTGGTCTAGCTCAAAAGTTTGTTCTTTTTGTAGGCATACATCGTGCAAGTCTGAAATCGTCTGCGCTGGGAGATCCATAAGTTACCCCTTATAATCTATCCTCAAGTTTCGTTTAATAGTGAGGAGCAGTTCATCTTCCGGTATTGGGGGATGTAAATTCTGATTTACCCTAACGAAATATCCGAAAAACTCGTCGATGGATTCAATTTGTTTTTGTCTTCTATTATGTAAAACTATTCGGGCCTTAGCTTCCTCATCCTTAATCCTATAATGGCGTTGTAGTCATCCCTTAAATTCGGCCCAATCTACTCCTTGGGGGAGGGAACGATACCAATATAGGGCATTGCCTCTTAACAGGAGGGGCATGAAAAGCATTTTGTCATCCTCACTGATTTTATGGAAGCTCGCATATTTTTCGAATTGTCTGAGAAATTCGGGAACACTTCTACCATAAAACGCTTATCTCTCAGGGGGTTCTAAATCTTTCGCACTGCCCTGGTTAGACACCGCCAGGTTCGAAAAGGATTGCAAGACTGACGCTAGGAATGCTGCCTGCTGGGTACCCAGTATTTGGACTACTCTGTGCTTGAGGATTTTGTGTCCCGTGTGGCTGACTAGCACCTTGTGAACTTTGAGGTTGAAAGCTAGGTGGGGACTGAGGAATTCCCTGTGGAATCTGTCCTGTAGGGCGCAGAGTTTGTCCAGGGTTTACTGGACTGGTTCTATTTTGCCTACTAGGGGCATTTGTGTATGCGACCGAACTACGACGTGGAGTTGCCCCACAGGGAGATGTAGTAGTTACTGTCGGAATATTTGCAGTTGACGTGGCTTTTGATAAACTTGCCTTGAGGAAACCCAACTATTCAGAGAATGCTTTGCCCTTGCATATGAGTTTAATTCAATCCCTACCTTTTGTTTGGGAGGACTGGGTCTAGGTATCCCGCTTAACTTGACTAAATCACGGGTACTTCCCTTATGTCGAGTTCTAACTAGGCCACTCCCCTGGGGGTTGAAACTTTGGCTCATGCTATCAAATAGGGCTAAGTTATTCTCATGTCTAATTCTTTCTTCCTCTCTTAAGTTGCTTCTCGTAGAAGTATGGGAGGAATTTTCTGTCCTTGCATCCCTTGTATTCTAGAGGGCCGGTAGGCCCTTCTAGATAAGAACTCACACCCTCCCGTAATGTTAAAGAAATAATTCACAGATTTTAGGCTTAGAAAAAGCATGGGATTTTTGGTGGTCCACTCCATCGAATAACTCAGAAACTACTGCGAAGTTAAGGTTCGGAACACTTTTGAATTATCAAGGAACTATTGAATGTTGAACTTCTGAAGTTTGATTAAGAACAATTAATTCTAAGTATTTTATTTTAATTAATTTATAAATCATGGTAAACCGTTACATATATTACACTGTTTTCATAGCATTTTGTTCAGCCTCCATCGGGTTTGTGGCGAATAGGATAACGCGTCTGCCTATAGAGCAGAAGATTGCAGGTTCGAGTCCTGGCAAGCGCGGTGTTTATTTTTTCATATCTTTTATTCAACATAAATGAAATAATCCTATAAATACAATGTTTGGATAATATTTTGGTTACGAAGTAAGGGATCGTGGCGTAATGGATAACGCGTTTGCATTCGAGCCAAAACATTGCAGGTTCGAGTCTTGGAAAGATCGTTATCTATTTTTGATGAATAATCTTAGTATATATAAGGGAAATTATTAAATAACAAACTTTCAATGAAATGTGCGCGTGAGTTAGAAATAACTTTTTTTTAAATCTATACAAAAATGTCAACTAAACTTAATTGAGTCACCAACCGCCTTTTTATATGAAATAAGTTACCACCCGCGTATCTATGGTGAATTAATTTACAACCCGCCTACCAATTGTGAATGAATTTACCACTCCCCTGCCAAATGATTTAAAATTTTAATCTTTCCCATAAAACAGTGAGAGGCACTTGGAGTGAGCCAATATGCTCACGAACATCTTACTGGAACATCGAATTAATGAAGTTTGACAAGCATATTATTGTTTTTATAATAGATTAATACAAATCAAGGCTGAAGGAACAGATATTAAATGAAAAAGACTTGGTTTGCCCAAGCCTTAAAAACAAAACGATAAGAGTTTTTCCAGTTCTCTGAAGCGCGGATATTATTTTTTTTCTATTGAATTTTAAAGACAATCCGTATTTTACTACTCTTTAGAATTTAATTCAATCACCTGATTTTACTGCTAATGGTTTAGTTTCCTATAAATTAATTGAAATAAAAAATTACTTATCTCAGATTTTTCAACAACAATTCCAAGAAAATACAACATACCTTGTCTTGAACTTTGAATAAATCTATTTATTACTAGGTAGTTAATTTAGTTATTTTCTCAAAATTATACAGATCCATCTTTGGAAAGCGCGACAGTTCGCGAAATACATTGTAACCTTCCGTAATAATTCAGGGACCTCCTGGGTTTCTACTCCAGGGGTGTAAGGTTACATAGAGGATTAACACACAGAGTTACCTCTGACCTTTCCCCGTACTATATAAGCATCGACTGCTTATCACTATTAAGTCAGTCTTTCTTTACTACTAAGATGTAGTAGTATGCTCGAGCATAGGGCGTCTTCGCCCAAGTATTGGACTTCATCGTTAATTAGTAGTTATTATTATTATTATTTCTTTAATTGTATTAATGCAAGTCGGCATTATTTATTGTTTAATTGGTTAGTTAATAAAGTATGATTGAATCTAAGGAACCAGTATAGTTTATTCTTAGTTATAGCCAAGGCTTTTATGGCCACGTGGGGCGAGTTTAGTAATCTCGCAAGCGTGGTTACAACATTAAGGCTTTCGTTGTAACGCGTACAGCTGACCCGTGCCTGGTCAGAATGGAAAACAAAAACGAACTAACTTTTCATCAAACAACCAGCGTTTCTTATCGCCTCGGTTGTCTCGGGATAGGGGGTTAGAATAGGAAAAGGAGGAGGAGCTTAGATGTCGGCGGGCTGAACATATTCCCAAAGCCGAAAAGAATGCTCGGCCCTCCGTCATCGTCTGCAACGACGTCAGGAGTGAGGCCGTTGCACCGTGATCTGTATCTTCAAACTATGAAGGGAGGAAATTGTTTTTTATGGACGTATCTCATAAAGTGAAAGGACATTTAATTTCCAGTACGCCCTTGCCACAGCAATCACAATGACGCACACCATCTGGTGAAGCTCCTAGATGAGGGTATTTTTCGAAACGCCAAATTCCCGATTTTGTGACACGGTGATTTTTATGCTTTTCATTTTGGGCATCACTGTAAACTTTTCGGGACTTATCTTCATTCTGAATATCAGAATATCCCATTTCGTAGCCTGAGTTGAAAAGCAGCGACTGGCAGGGTAGCATATGGTTTCTATTAAAGATAATGATGGCATTGCTGGATTTGTGTGGCAAGCGGTTTTCAAATTTGAGGCTGTTATCCGTCATGACCGAACCCTTTACCATAAGGAACTCTTGGCTGGCTCTCTAGTTTCTTTTTCTACCATAACAATTTGCTCCTTGCTGACATCCAAAAAAATTTTTCACATTCATTTAACAGGTCACTGAAAGGCAGTCCAGCCTTTTCTTCACAAAATAAGCTAGGCAGATGTACTGGGTACATTTTATCCAGGCATTTCGGTATAAAATTGTTATGGTAATGTGGGTGTAAACGAAATATCGCAGCTCTACTATCCTTTTCAAATAAGCGCTTATTTCTTGACTTGAACTGTTCATAACTCATTCTCTCAATTTCTGATATTTTCTTGATGTTTGTTTTAGAACTTTAACTGATCATTGAGGGATTCATCCAAAAATTTCTGTTTCGCCTTTGCTGATGTTAGTTTTAAATCAACTACGGGGCCACACTTCACCTCTTTGACAGTGGGTACTTTCCGGTAGGCCTTTTTTTCCAGTTACAGTGATTGTTTCTCTGTAGCGGACTGCGTATTCCACATATAAAATAATAATGCGGCAACATGTGTGCAGCATTCATCCAAACCCGCCATGCAGGTAAAATGAGCAGATAAAATCGTTCCGTTTACGCCAGCAATGAACAAAGTTTTAAGTGGGGTGTCTCGCTATCGTTGAGAATGCAAAACCTACATTTTCAGATTAATTACTACTTTATTAATCACTGAAACAATTGAAAATCAAGGACTTACCTGGCTTTTCACAATCACATTGCTGCAAATATCGATGACCATTATGCAAACTTTATTTACAAATCCACAAACAAACTGGTCGTAAGACGAAAGACTGGTCGTGCGTATATGCCGAAATGCCACTAATTAAATAATTGTAAATATCTGGGTAGTGAACTGATGGCACATTATCTACTCCTTCACCGTGACTTGGGCCTTGGTTCGATTTTTGGTCAATAAGCACAATACATTCGCTTTTCTTTAATTTGTAAGGATATACTCCGTTAACATGACTTATTTTTTCCAAATACCTTTCCTTAACCTCAGGTGATAAAGAATCTAGATAATTTTTGCTAGAAACCTTGTTAATATCCTTTTCCTTAGCCATTTTCCACGTTATAAGCGATCAAACGTATACCAGCATGGCCGCCAAGGTTGTGTTTGAAATATATCCCTATAGGTGTCGTTTTTCAGTGCCAACCCCCTATTCACCCCCACGGTGCCAAGTCCCTATTGGTAATGTAGTACCATCAATCAGGATATTTGTCAAATTGAATTCTTCAAAATGGTCTTATAACTATTAGCACTCTTCAACTAGAACTACGCTGGTACGGATCTTCATTTTCCCCCCAATATATCTAAAAGAGTCGTGGTAGAATTGGACTATCTTTTGGGAAAAACTAAAGAAAAAGAGAGTCCAACATTTATACCGAAAGAATTATCCATCGCTACCGTTGAATCAACACCCTCCGTAATTTCTTGGATATTCAAATCGCCGTACGACGAATACCACGTCGAGCCCGATAACCGAAGAACAAATTGTTATACTACAAAATACATCCATCGCATTTCTTTCCGAGATAATGACGTACCTTCTTATAGACTATCGGCATGCTTTAATTACGCAACGCGATACGTTGCAAAGGAAAAGAAAGATGCGCGTTTTAGAAGAAACTTTTAGTATTAAAGACGTTATTGATTTAAACGAAATTGGTTGCCCTAAGGCAACGGCAATTGAGGATGAACTCCCCCTTCAATGTTTATATCCCCATCGCGTAAAACCGTGCGCTTTTGAGAGAAGCGTGATTTACGCTTTATATTTGTATAAAAATAAAGACAATATTAACTTTTAATTTTTTTAATTGTACATTTTGTTTTCTTAATTATTTTGTATTTTTATTTTTGCGTAATTAAATATTTTTAATTTTTAAATGTATATATCGTTCTTATTTATTTTGACGTCATACACATTCATTTTACTTCCTATAAATATCTCTACATCGTTGACAAATTTCTCATTTACGATTTAGAAACCCCAATATGAACTACGAAATTCAAAGATATCATAGTTTTTGTCATTTTCCTTTCCTCGAAATTGATAAAGGAACTTTAGCTCGAGCGGGCTTTTATTATTTACATTATGGTGATCATGTACGATGTACCCCCTCGCCCCACCTTGGATACCACTAGGCGTGATAGGGCCAAGGCCCAGGACCCCGCCGCCACCGAGACCACTCTGCGTAGTAGGGCCAAGGCCCAGGACCCCGTCACCGCCACCGAGCCCTCCACCATGCACCCCTTCCCCAGAGCCTCAACCAGAATATCAACCTGTCCCGGCCATATACAACTCGTGGCAAGCTACGCCACCAATAATTTAAAATTATCACTGATCGGTGAGCCGTGAATCTCTCGACGAACTAGGAGAACATGTAGGTAGTTGAAAGTCTTAACACCAGGTTTAATTACGGGCGAGATTTACGATAATGATGTTACTTTTGCGCTTAACTACTCCAATCAAGGACATCGATAGGAGTCAATTGGGCATCGGGTTGTTGCAATGTTACTATAATGAAGTCTTTATACCTGACGATTAACAAGGGTTACTTTTAATACATACATAGTTATGGTTATTGAGTTATGTTAATATCAGGTGGGTTACTTTTAATTCATACTTATGGTTATAGGGTTGCGTTAACATCAGATGGACTTATGGTTATGTTATTATTAGGTGGGCTTCTTCTAATTACGCTGATTGGGTAACTTCTATTTATTTTTATTGGCTAAAGTTAAAATCAGGTTTGCTAAAAAAGAGTGAACACAAAGGGGTCAGAGGAAATTCCGGCCAGATACCGAAATCCGAATGACTTTTGAGTAGAGGGTCTGCCAGCTTTACTCGCGCCCCATGTTAAAAATGTTCTAGCGAAAGCGCTCCTACTTCCAACACAAATTTCACGGTAGTGCTAGACTCGGTTTCAAAGCATTTATATCAACTTTTAACGTTGATTATTCGCCAAATAACGGGCGTAAAATTGCGAAATACGCCTCAAGATTGAAATTAAAACATACGTGACTAATCTTGTAAAATTCAGCCAAGTAAATACTAAGCAAATATCTTTGAAATGCTCAGAAAACGAGTCCACTTGAAATTTTATCATCGTAGAAAAAGCAGTACGAGGAAATCAGGGTTGGAACTAGGGGAATGGGGCTCTTTCGCTACAGCTTTTTAAGACGGGGCTCGAGTAAAGCTGGCGGGCCTTCTAGCCATCGGTATTCCAATATGACGACGGTAAACTGGACAAAAGGATACAAGCTATGTTTGGAATGTTTAAACTTTCTTGTCATTTTTGAATTTATGTTCCGCCCTTTAGTACATCTTCAAATTTTGGGTTTTTCATAGCATAAGCGTATCATGGAAATCATTCTGAATTCGAAGAGAAAGTATCGCGTTTAAAGTTAGTCAATTCTGTATTACTTTGAAGTATTTCGTTATTAATTACAATTTCAAAATGGAAATTGTTTGAAAATCTTGGTTTTCTAAGTTTATGTGGAGCGGAACTGATCCAAGAAATAGTATCTGACAGTACTTTGAAGTTAATCCTTATTAGACGCGTGATACAACTTATAGACTTAGGCGATACATCTTATAGACTTACGAGTTCCGTCTTATAGGTAGCGATTGGGCCTATCACACTATAGCAGGAATTTATACCTTTACGACTTGGAATGGTTAAACAAGCCTATTGCTACTCGGTTGTTTGGGATAAAAGTGGGCGGAGCCAAAAATGGGTCACTCGCAACGTCACACGCGTCACGGAAAACGAACCTTCTGTAGGGTTTTTTTTTACTACTGCAGACCTAATTCTGTAGTATGAAGGAAGTTTATAGGAAAAGCGGCTGCCGCGCAATTTGTTATGTCTAGCTCTATTAAAGATAGAAAGAAACTTTTCAAACAAATAGCTACGAAATTAAAATTAGTAAAAATTGAAAATGTTCTTTTAGCGATAGATAAATTTTTGGATAGCGGTCTTTACAATTTGAACAGTATCCAAAAGAATGCTTTATCCTCAATGAAGACAAGGCTTAGTGACTTTAGTTGTCTATGTAAATCCCTTTGGGCGAAATGTGTGGAAAATTATTCTCAAAACAACAAGAAAGCAAGATTTATTAAAGATTGGTATGCCAGTAATGCCTCTATATTGGAAACCTCTGTTGTATTTGTTCGACAGTTCTTTGCAAAGTGTAAGTATATTGTCGTAATGGTTTCGAATAAAAATTATATTAATTTATTAATCTACAGCTAGAGCAACAGTCTGTGCAAATGAGGGTGATTTACGTGAAACAGTAGAATGTTTCTTGGCTATGGAATCTAAAGGTAATAATTTTAGAATATGCAAGAGAGATTAAGCCAGTTTTTAAAAGGCATACATAGACTTTGGTACTGACCACTGCAATTTTATTCAGACAACAAATTACATAACCAAAATCTCAAGGAAAGCTTTATTTTGCTCTGGTCAGAACAGAATGTTTTGACGATACCACAAAAAGATGTTATCGACGTATTTCATTTGGTAGCCAGAGGGATTTTAGAGTATTTAATTGATCTTTCATCAGCATTTAAGGAGGAATTGTGCAATAAAGCCGATAATGTGTCACCTTTTACATTTGATGCATCAGAAGTTCCACGTATTTGAAACTTTTATTCAACAGGCTAGCTTCGGAAACATTTCCACACGGTCAAAATGAAACATTTTTAATAATCCAAGTATTTTTCTGTTATTTCAAGAATTTAAAAATTTAGACAGCCGACTTATCTCCCTTGGCGGTGGTGTACTTTGTTTGTTACAAAGGAAATTCGAAAAGAATTTAAGCCAAAAAACAAAAAAAGCCAAGGCACTAGTCATGCTGAAATTCATAAAAAGTCTACTTGAAACCGGAAGAAAAGGCAGAAAATTTGCCTGATGATCTCAAATCTCGGGACGAGGGATTTTTATACTTTTTGAAACCACAATTCCGAACGTTCCTATTTTATTTTGATTGTCTTATAAAACATTATCTCAATTTTCTCACGGTTAGTGTTCATTCCTTAATGACTAAAATCCACTGACAAATGGTTTCCAATTTCAGGCAATTTACACCAAAGTTATTGATAATTTTGAACTACAAGAACTTGTTTTCAAAGAGCTTAAAATACTCATTCCAAACGAGCCATTAGTTGAGGAGTTTGGGAAAAATCTCATAAAGAAGATGATGAATGCACGTTTCGGAGATCTGATCTATTCTCAGTTTAAGGACAACGATGAAAAGAAGTTAGGAAAAGGAGGCGCCATGCTTAGAGACGAATTATTCCAACTTCAAACCTCAAAAGCTGAATCTAATCAAAAACCAAAAAAAAAGTTCTTCCTAAACAAAAACCACCAGCAAAAAAGTTAAAGAGAACAACAAAGGAAAAGGAACTCCCCAGTAAGAAGCAAGATTGTACGAGCCTTAACCCTACCAAATCCTCCAAATTTGTTGAGCCTCAACAAAGTAAACAAAAAGCCAAGACTACCTCGTGTAAGGGTCAAAAATCCAAAGTCAGAGATTCTGATCCACTAGAACGTAGTGAAAGAAAATTCAAGAATGCTTCATGTCATAACAAGTTAAAATGTGATGGTCTAGTCTCAAAATGTGATGATGGTCTAGTCTCAACGCTGTCAATAAGTCAAAATATTCCTAAATTTAACGCTGTGATATTGCCAAATATTAGTCCAGAAAATTCGTGTGAGGGGCAACAAACCCCTATTAAAGGAAATGTGATACGTCCTATTCCCAAAATAATAATTCCCTCTCGTAAAAGAGGAATGCGCAGCGCCCAAAGAAATTAAACTTGTGATAATTCAGGAATAAAATATTTTTTATTAAAACGTTATTTTGTCTGTGATTTTCTTTTCAAATCCATTTCTGCTATTGCAAGTGGTGCGCCCCTGTAATTGTCCTTCGTTTTTTGACCATGGACATCTTTCTTCATGATGAGATTTCTTTGCGCGTGAGCATAGTTCGTTCCAGATAGTTCACTTGCTGTTGAGTAGCGCATTTGTCCAAAAACGCTCTCAACAGCACTGCCATTTATGCGCACGGGCAGTATGAAATTTTGGGGGTAGTCTGATAGGAAATCTTTGGCGAAGTTAATGAATCCAAACACCGCTATTCTTAACAAATCCCATGTTTGCCAAGATAAAAATTTCTTTTGAGAGTCGGCTTTAAATTCATCATCCGCATCTATTACATGAAATGTTATTAAATTAGATTTCCATTTTCAACTCAAGTTTTGGTTTAAAAAGAACCTGACCTAATATTTCATCGAGCCAATTAACGAACAATTGGTATCCACTCATCATTGAATCTAGGACTGACAGATCTGATGATTCAACCCCTTTGTGGTTGCATAACAGACCATCCTCAAAGATCATTTTTGTATGTCGAAGGTACTCCCTTGTCATTAGGACTTCATCAGCGTTAGGAGGTATAGACTCGTTTTCAGGTCTGGCGATGCTCACAAGAGCCGCAAGCATCTCTTCTTGCTATTAAGGAAATTGCATCGGTAGTAGTTCATGATTCTATTTGCATAAGTCACTTGATGGCTTGGCCGCGCCTCACCTTACTAAAATAATAATTGAATAATACCTGCATAATCTTTGCTGTTTTGACATTTAATCGAGTCCATGAGTCCCTCTCAATAAATGATTTCATTAAGCCCTTTACTGTCCTAGCATCTCCCCTTTTCGATCTAGCAGCTTCTTCATGATAAACCTGCTTGATTGCGTGCCATCCAAACATAACGCTTTAATGTTCAAAGAGCTTTGTTCCATCGGGTTTAGATGAATAAAGTGCAGCTATCATGCTTTTTAGCTGAAAGACAACTAGTCAGTATCTAACTATTGGTATTTATTTTTCATGAAAGAGTGATGTAACCTGATGCGATGGGCAAATAATAAAATGAATTTTACGGAAAGGCTTCAATGGATGTTGGAAACATGGCGAGATATCATGATTACGCTTTCCAAATTCATTGACTGTGTAACTAAAACAGCCTTTCACACCCATTAATTCCTTTATGAGGCTTAAATTCGTTGAAGCTCCGTCGCAAACAATGGCTCGTACTTGGAATTCGTTCAACTCAAAAAGTTGAATAACATCAAAAAGACAACCTATCAAAGCCTGAAAGTAAAGGAAAAACAGCTAAAATTAGAATTTATAGAACCAGCATGAAATGTCCAATTTCATATTACGTCTTTTTAATTGGACCAGTAGATGTGATATAGGGACCCATAACATCAAACTGAAATGATGCATCCCGCCAGTAAAACTGTAAAATGTAGTCTGTAGCATTCTTGATTATCTTCGTTATCTTTGAGGTTTTCATAAATGTCAGTTAGCATTCCATAGTCTTCCGCTTGCATCGATAAACCCTGAAGCTCGTTATTACTCGAATTCCACATATTTTTAGAAATTACTCTCACTTCATCAAAAATCAAAACGCCAGCACCTCGAGGTTCACTTAGACCTTTTCTTTTTTGTTCTTCTTTCAAGTTTCTATAAAGTGCAGCTTGATCTTCAATATAATAGTTATTCATGCCTGGTTTTTGAAGTCTGGCACTGTTAAAAGTTTTCAAAGAACTTTCACTGGGTAATTTAAGAATATTGAATGACTGAAGAGCAGAAAAGGCAGCAGGGGTACGAACATAGACAGCCAGAGCTAAACGATAGGAGATCATTGACCATGTATTTCCTCTAGTAGAGGACTGCAAAGGCTTTGGGAAAACTCCAACTCCAAAGAAAGCCAAGGGACTCCCTCATTTTTGGTCGGAGTTGGAGTTGGGTAAAATAAATAATTTGGCTTTGGGTGGCTTTGGGAAAATTATCTCTGAAATGGAACGGAGTCGGAAGGGAGTGGAAATATTTCGAATACTTATACGGGAATCGGTCGGGACTGGATTATTGTTGGATTCAGGTGGCTTTGGCTGGCGTTGGCATTTATATTATCCAAATGGAGTTGGTGGCATTGAGAGCCAGCCTTATTTTATTCAACCGGAGTTGGGTGGCATTGAGAGCCAGCCTTATTTCATTCAACCGGAGTTGGGTGGCATTAGTGATTTTAGTCAATTTTTCCTCTTTGAATTTCCCACGCGGTTGTTTTGACGCAAGCGGGATGCATGAAGTTCAACCCCACACGGACGGCACATGACGGTCGCGGCTGGTACAGCCGTCCCTCCGCAATAAAAATCAAATTCATTGCTGTGCGAGAGAAAACGAAACTAAAACTATCTGTTCTTTTTAAGTTAGAGAGTCATAAATTTTTCCGTCGCCTTAGATTAAACGTAAAAACTAAAAAGGAAAACTACAATTATAAACAATGATCGAGTTTATAATAAAAATAATTGAAAAAATGCAGTGGGATAACGTTGGAAAACCTTCATAATATAGAAGTTCATAATATACCACGCGGCCGGCTGGGAAACGTTGGGGTAAATATAAATGAAAATTGATTAGGTTAAATGCTTTTGTGTTTGGAGTAAGAAAGTTTGTTGGAGCTCTCATTGGCTTTGGCAGAGATGGGAAAACTTGTCGGATATCTCATTAGTTTGGTCAAGGATTATAAAACTTGTCGGTTTTCTCATTGGCTTTGGCAGGGATTATTAGAAAACTCGTCGGATTTCTCATTGGCTTTGGCAGGGATTGGAAAAATTGTCAAATTTCACATTGGCTTCGGCAGGGATTGGAAATATTATTGAATTTATGAATTGGCTTTGGTAGGGATTGGAATTATTTTTAAATCTGTCTATCGGCTTTGGCAGGAATTGGAAATCGTGTGAAACTTCACTATTGGCTTTGGCAGGGATTCAAAAATGAAATGAACTTTAGTGTGGCGTTAGGGAGGAGTTGAAAATATAACAATGGCGTTAGGGTGGCAGTGGCGTTTGTGAAAATTTTACCATTGGAGTTGGCTGGCTTTGGGAGTGACATTTTTCAGTTTGCAGCCCTCTAGTTGATATGAATGACTACAATTCAAACTCACCTTTTATCAGGGCAGTAATGAATGGCTCTTTGAAGAATACGAGTGAAGATTAGAAAAATTGCACGAAAACAGGGGACTACCTACACTTACCGTTTGTTGCGCCTTTTTTGGCAACCCCTGGTTCGTTAATTGGGAGAGTCTATTTAAGTAATCATAACGGACTGAAACATTATAATTACTGTTATTGTGATACGTGTGTTAAAATCATTTAGTCTATTCGCACCAAAGTTCAGTTTATTTATTTGATCATTGAAAATTTTGCTCAGATTATTAAAAACAAAGGCCCGCACAAAAAAGTTTAATTTAATTTTGGTATAAAAACCGCTCGCTCGAAAAGTTCTATTAATTGGTTAATTTGGGTTTTAAACCCACCCGCACAGAAAAGTTCTTAATTTATTTCTTAATTCCGCTCAGTTTCTTAGTTATTAATTTGGGTTTTTAAACCCGCCCGCAAGGAAAAATTCCTTAAAACATTTTTATTTACCTCTTTAGATTTGCTCGCTCTAGTTTATTTTTCTCGAGGACCCCACAGTTATTCTTTTCTCGAGTTCATTCTGGTACCACGCTCTAAACAGTGACTGACTTCAACTTCTGATTTTGCTCAAAAACGTTTTTACTTTCTCTTATTTTTAAGGGGGGCCCACACGCCCCCCCCGGGTCAGTGCCTTTTTGGCTACTCTTAAAACTATTTGGCTTTACTGGTGATTTTCCACTAGCAGGGCCGTTCACCTGCCTCAACTTTCTTTTCAATTCAAAAGGGTTTTTACAGTTTGCTTCTGCTTTTCACTCTTTGTACCCCCAGCAGGGTGCTCTATTTTTGAACTATTTTTTACCCTCAAAAATAGCTTTTAGCACGAAAACATTTTTAAAAATACATGAATAACAATTCTTCCAAATTTTACACAAACAACTTAATTTTCTCGAATTTTAGAATTGGCACAATAAAATAATAACAATAAAAAATATAAAAGTTAATCAACTGAATTACAATAATGATACTAATGAATTAATAAGAAAATTTTTACAAAATATTCTACACTCCCCACTTTGAACCGTAAGGGTTCAAAATGGGTTTACAATTAAAACAACAAAAAAATTAAATTCATATTTCTAAATTATAAAGCAACTGTACTGGACGCCTTAAACGGTTCCCGTTTGGTAACCTCACTAGGCAAGAACGGACGACACCGTCTCTACCTTTCGTTAGTTCAACTACGATTGCTAATTTCCACATAGCTCTAGGCTGTTTAAAGTCTTCTATAAGCACAACGTCATCAATTTTTAATTCACGCGTGGCTACTCCACTAGATATTTTATGATGGGCAGACCTTAGTTCAAGCAAGTAGTCGTGCTTCCATCTCACCCAAAACCTATCAAGAAAGGTTTGGCGGTATTTAAGTCTCTTAATTAATTCGCGTTTATCTGAGGGGGCATTTCACTAGATGAATATATTTGGGACGGCAACGCGGTTAACCGTTTACCCACGAGAAAGTGCGCTGGAGTTAGGGGGCACGGTTCCCCTGGATTCTCGTGTACGAACGTCAAAGGTCGAGAGTTAATGGTCGCCTCGATTTCTATTAAAATGGTTTCAAGTTCCTCATATTTGAGGTGGGCTTTACCGAGCACTCTTCTGAGAGCACCTTTGACTGACCTCACCAGTCGCTCCCAGAAGCCTCCCCACCATGCTCCTCTTTCGGCTATGTACTTCCAGGTAATCTTTAAAGCTCCAAAATAATTCAGAACTTCTGGGTTCCTCATATGCTCTAACAAAATTTGCAGATCTGCATCTGCGCGCTTAAATGTCGCTGCGTTATCACTCATTATGATCCGCACTATTCCTCTACGGGCTATGAACCTTCTAAACGACATTAGAAAACTCTCCGTACTTAAACTGGATACAAGTTCTAAATGCACCGCGCGCGTCACTGCGCATGTATACAGCGCTATATAGCATTTTTCATTGTTTTTCGTGTAAAGCGGTCCGGTGTGGTCAATACCACAGACTTCAAAGGGCGGTGCTGCATTTATTCGAATTCCCGGTAGGGGTGCCATTACGGCCATGGCTGGCTTTGCCTTGAAGACTTTGCACCGAGGACACGAAGCTACAATTTTCTTAATGAGTTGTCTTCCTTTCGGGACCCACGTAGTTTCTCTTAATTCGACTTGAATATCGTTAACCCCGGCATGTTGTAATCTTAAATGGATGGACACGACCATCAGATGGGTTGGCGGCCAGAATGTACGGATGTTTTTCTTGGTACGTCATTTTTGCGGCGTCTAATCTTCCGCCTACTCTTAGAAGCCCATTGGCGTCTATTTGGGGGCTCAGCGACAGAATTTTTGATGCTCGAGGAACTGGCTTCCCTGCTTCTAAGTTTCTCATTTCTTCTCCGTAACATTCACCTTGGGCCTTGCCTATCCAAAACCTCTCGGCCTCCTCTAGCTCTACTGTTTTTAAGGGTCCGCTTCTCTTGATGCTCTTTGGCTTGGAATTATGCACAAATCGTCTAATCCAGGCGGTTAGACGAAGCACGGGTTTTAGCTCAGTATAATTTTCTAATGCTAGCAAAGGTTCCAAGGGCTTTACTAGGTTTATATTTGCCGCTACTTCTATTGGTGTTGCCCGTAATTCTTCCGCGATTTCTTCTGGGATTTCTTCGCTCGGTTTAAAATTTAGCGCGGAAAGTTCGGGTTCTCTTAAAAACTGTGGCCCGTGCCACCAGGCTTCATTATCGGCTAATTTCGCGAGAGTTAGACCGCGCGTGGGTAAATCGGCCGGATTTATTTTACCGGAACAATGTTTCCAACAGTCCTTGTTTGTCAACTTTTGAATTTCTTGCACGCGATTTTTAACGAAGGGCTTCCACTTATCCGCGCACCCATAGATCCAATTTAAAGCGATAGTGGAGTCTCCCCACATGACCATTTTTTCAGGTTTTGTTTTCAAAGTTTCTAGGAGCTCATTTCCTAGTCTTGCGCCCAGTAGCGCGCTCATTAATTCTAATCGGGGTAATGTTATGGTCTTTAAACCAATGGGCGAAACCCTAGCCTTAGAGCTAACCAGTACAGTTGTAATTAATCCATTTTTAAACAAATTTCTTAAATAAAAGACGCAGGCATATGCACGAGTACTGGCATCTACGAAGCCATGCAGCTCTACTGACATGGGCTTCTCTTCTAGCAAATTTTGAAAATAGTACCTTGGTACTTTAATTCTATTTAAATTTGGTAACTGTTCGCACCAATTGTTAAACCTTTCCCCAATACTCTCGGGCAGCTGTTCGTCCCATTCTATTTTGCTAGATTTAGGTTTGTTTTCTTTATTATGTTGCCATTGCCAAATATCTTGGAATAGTATCTTAGCTAAAATCGTGAAGGGGGCTAAAATACCTAAGGGATCAAAGATTCGGGCCACTGCCCTTAAAACCCACCGTTTTGTGTTAGCTTTGTTTAGAAGAAATTCTAATAATGGTTCGACTTCAAACAATAGTAAATCTTTAGTTTCATCCCACATTAATCCCAATACTTTTAATGGACCTGGGTTAGGTAAGCTCTGACCACCTTCTGTTTGACCACCCCATTTTTCTCTTATATATTTGGAGTTGCTCCTCCATTTCCTTAACCTCATTCCACCCTCCATCAGGATTTTACTACTTTCTTGGATTAAAATATCCGCCTTTTTCACACTATCCTGACCTGATATTAGATCGTCCACATATAATTCTTCCGAGAATTATACGTGTTTGTATATTCTGCCGTGTATTTTTTCACATGGTGTTTGATAGGAACGGACTTGCCGTAACCCCAAATGGTACTCTTGCAAATCTTAAGGTTACTAGTCTTTCATTATCAGGGGTTGTTATACCCGCTACCCAAATGAATCTCAGCGCATTCCTATCGCACTCTGATACGCTTATCTTTTGAAAAGCTTTCTCTATGTCGCCAGACACCGCAATCTTATTTTATCTAAACCTAATTAGAATTTTAAAAAGCTCGGGTAGGAGATTGGGGCCTGATTCGACGCATTCGTTAAGGGAAAGCACATTTTTAACATGGGTTGACGCGTCGCACACTACTCTAGTTTTTGTTGTCAAACTTTCTTTTCTAAACACACCTCGGTGCGGGAGATAATACACGGGACCACTAGGGGGGTTAGTTAATGGCGCATGCTCTAAAATACCTGTTTTTAACTGTCCCTCTATTATATCATTATAGGCATGAAATTCGGTGGGGTTCGCTCTTAACTTGCGCAATAAGTTTAAGGTTCTTCTCTTCGCTTCCCCAAAATTATCCCCTAAATCTTTGACGTTATCCTTCCAAGGTAGGTTAACTGAATAACGCCCATCCAGCAATTTAATTGTTTCCTCAAATTTTTCCAAGGTTTTGTTTTCCTCATTAGTCTCATTTCCACCTTTGTCCCTTATCCCTAGATGTTCTAAATTCCAAAACGCACTAACGGTCTCCATCAGATTTTCCTCTTTATTTTGCTCATAAACTGCCACTTTCATTACCGCTATTGTATTTGCTCCTATTGTCGACCCTCTAACCTGTGTGGGACCTTGCAATGTCCACCCTAACTTCAATCGCTACCAAGGCCTCGCTTAAACGCTGAAGGGGTGTGGCTTTTGCCACTTTCCATAAGTAATCTGATCCTATGAGTATGTCAATATTCTTGTTTGTCCCATTACTATTACTTTCTTGCTCATCCGCTAGCTGTAATCCTCGCTGCCTCATTTCTTGCGCTATGTTTTCCCCAGGTATTGTTAAAGCTGCTCCCGTGATTTCGGGGGTTTCTAACGCCTCGATTTCCACCTGTTCATTGTTATGAATATTTTTCAGCACTATTTTTACTTTTCTTTTCACGCTCACTATGGGGTCTTCCCGCCCAAAGGGATGAATTCTAAGGGACTCTTCCCCCACCTGCTCTAAATTTAATTCACGTGATAAACTTTCTTTGACGAAACAGCGATGGCTTCCACCATCCAACAAACAGCGAGCTCTACCAATTTCCCCGCTCGGACCCATAATGGCTGCCCGCGCGGTTTGCAACAAGATTTCTGACCCCTGATCTACGCTCGCTGCGGCCACGTTACATCTAGCTACCTGCACATTGTTACTATTGTTATTGCCCCCTTGCGAGAACGGTCTTTTAGGCTCAGTATTGCTATCTACCCTATACACGCACAAAATCTGATGATGGGCCAGCCCACACTTTCTACATTGTTTAATTCGACCTAAGCATCTTTGCGCCGAATGCCCTGAATTTAAGCATAAAAAACATAATCCTTTTCTTAACGCTATTGTCTTTCTCTCATTGACACTAACTTGATTACACTCGTAATATGGATGTGGCCTTTCGCAAAAGGGACACGCTCTTTTAAATGGCTCCACCCCCGCATTCAAAACTGCCGCAGATGGCATTGGTCTAGGCCTAACCCAAGAATTTAAATTTGGTTTTTCTTTATTTTTATCCCACTGGCTCGAAGTGCTATTGTTCATTTTTGTCGGAACCACAGACCTAGCAACTGATAATGCCCTTTCCTTAATTTCAATTTCAACGCGTAGAAAATTATAACCCTTAATCCTTACTTCAATAAATTTACTTGGGCTATAATTGTAATATCCGGGGCCACAAGCTAGTACTTTCTTTTACACTGTTAAAAATAATGGTTCATAAATGGTATAAAAAGGGTATATCCTCTCCCGCTTCACCATTAATGGTTTAAATTTAGCTAAACAATGGTGTGATTATGGTTTGCTTTGATTGGCAAACCATTGATGGTGTATGAATGGTTTATCTTAAATGTTTGACTGTTCCACATATGGTTTGATAATGGCATATTAGGATAAGTGGTTAAAATATGGTTAAGAAATGGTTTATGTTAAAAACTTTTGACCATTCCATATATGGTTTGATAATGGAAAGTTGGATATATGGTTCGAATTTGGTTTAAAAATAATTAACCATTTTTTCTCTATTCCATATATGGTTTGGTAATGGAAAGTCAGGATATCTGGTTAAAATATGGTATAGACATAGTCATACATTGTTCTATATTCCATATTAGGTTTGATAATGGAAAATTAGGGTATATGGTTAAAATTTGGTTTAAAAATAGTTAACAATTTTTACTCTATTCCATAACATGCAAGCATAAAATTTAAACGTTGGCACATTAGTTTAAATTTAAACTGTTGACACAGTCATAGTTTTTCCTTCTCAGAGTGACAATGACGTCACGGAGAGGTATTACACTGGACGTGTCTGTGTGTGTCTGTCTGTCACCGCGTTCGCAGTTGGCAAATCGGAGCTAACGTGTTCGCAATTTCCGGACCGAGTTCGCAGTATACAGAAATTCAGAAAATTTTACTTCCTTGCTTTATCCATCTTATTTAACGCTAATCATTAACTATCCATTAAACCTTCATCTGCTGTCTAACCGCCATTGTTTCACCCAATGCCAACCGCTATTTAATGGCTTCTAACAACAACTTACCGCAAGCACAAGGATCTGTTCTTATTGTCTTCTAACACCACCATCTACTGGTCTTTCGTCTATACCACATAGACACCAATCTGCGACATTGGCTTCTACTCCATCATCGTCGTTAGGCTTAAAATGTACGCGGCGAGGGGCTAGGGTTAAGATAAACGTCTAGCCACCCAATGGCAGGGCTTTCACCAAAGGTTCACGCAATTGCGCATTTTCTTATCCCATAGTGTGAATCAATCGCTTTATATACCCTAAACTTACAAAAGTTCTGATATAGGTGTTCCCTAGAAGTATAACGTTAAAGATATCTGTGTTTAAAATTATTTTAGGAATTAAGATTCATAAACCGACTTAACTAAAATTAACATAAATTACTGTCGATTAAAATATTTAATATCAGTTACATTTATTTAATTATTTAAGATAAACCTCTTTCTTTGGAATGACACAAGAGAGAGTTTATATAGAACGAGTAATGAAGATTGCATCTGAATCGAAACACTACACGCATACCAAAGTTAATATCATGTTAATATAAAGCGAGTAGGATGAAAAGATCTGTTACAAAACGGTAACATTTTCTTTTTGCAGAATATTGAAAGGAAATATTTTAAATATTTTTCGGCATTACGATTCTTTTAGTAGTTGTGTAGGTATAAAACTCTGTTTCATGTCAATATTTAAGAACATCTTTTGATATTAACATTTCAAATTTGGTGTTTAATTTTTAATTCAGCTTTACTACATTTATATATAGTGTAAACATAAATTGTAACTTCAATAGATGATATGTATATTAATACTTCATTTTCCCAGTGTTGAAACGATCGGTTCTATGAAATAATATATCTTAGATAAAAACGAAAATTGACCTTGTTTCGTGCCCTCTTTAAGGAGGTCTTTACGGTTCAGAGTGAGCCGAAAGTTAAATCCACATTTAAGTGATAGATATTAGCTTCACATTAGAATTGAGGATACATAGAAAATGATTATACGCTTCAACCTTTACAAATGCCCTTGGCAATAACTCGCCAAATGCGAACTATGTATGTCCGGTTTTTCTCATTGACTAATGGACCTGTGTTTAGAAAGTAAATTTTTGTTTGAAAGAGTACGCCCTCGTCTCAACTCGGAGACGTTTATTTTGGTTTCCCAACTTTTAATGAAACAATTTATTTTTTATTAAATATCCAAGTGAATTATGTCACGGAGAGTCCTAATTTCGACGTGTGTGTCTGTTGCTACACCCCAGGGGACCGCGTTCTCGGTTTGCAAATCGGAGAAAAGGTGTGCTCAATTTCCGAACCGCATATACAGTTCCCGGAAATTTCTAAAATTGTATTCCTCTTACACTGTCTAACACTACCAACTTCTTGTTTTTGTCCATCCCACATGGACACGAGTCTGTACTTACTGGCTTCAATACACGACCATCATCTGGTCTTTTGTCCTTACCACATGGACACCAGTCTGTGCTTACTGGCTTCTATCTCTATCATCATCGTTAAGGTTAAGACAGACGCAGTGATCAGCTAGGGTTACGAGAAACGTCTAGCCTCCCAATGGTGGGGCTTCCACCAAAAGTTCACGCAGTTGCGCTGCCCTTATCAATATCTGAGATTTGCATCATTTATTCTAGGAGAGCGATAGATCTCTTAGATAAGAGTAGAGCGAAACAGCAGGCGTATCCTTCATTTCAAACGTCAATATTAGTCAAGTCTCTCAAGAATGTCTAATTATTTTTTTAAAACGATGTAACGCTCAACAGGGTGAATAATTAACGAGGAAAATATATAATATTAATTATATTTATTTTAGAATTTAAGATAATCTGGTTTATCAACTCAAAATTAATACAGAAAGAGTTAAACAGCAGTATATGTGTTTGTCTGTGTGTGTCTGTCCGTTGCTTACTAATGCTCTGCGTTAGCAGTTCGCTTGTGTAAAGAAATCTTACAAAACTTTAATATTTCCTTTTTTCGTAATAAAAAGTGATTTAATGGAAATATTTTCGTAATTTCGATTCTTTTAGTAGTTAGGTAGCTTTAAGGCTCTGTTTCATTTTGAGATTCCAAGGATATTCTTAAATATTATTATTTGAAATGGCTGTTTATATATTACTTAAGCTATACTACATCTGTATATAGAATAATCCTTGCTTTAGGTAATACAAAAAGAACGCGAAGGCTTATACTTCGTCGGAAAACTCAACCATTATCCATAATAGGCCTAGAGAATCAAAGAGTAGACAATTGAGGCCCGAGGTGAATTAAAATATGGGTTTTGTTATTCGTCTCTGTAATGAAGAGACATTAACGGTTCAGAGTGAGCCGAAAGTCAAATATACATTTAAATAATCGGGTTTAGATTTTAATCGGGTTTAGATTTTAAACTAAAATAAAGCATTATGGTGGCCATCAGATTACTGAAAGGACCGGTCGTAATCGGTTTCTAGCTACTATGAATATAGTTGGGGTGAAACGAGAGGATGGTGTTTACACGGCAATCGAGAAGTCAATGTAGCTTTCATCATAAAGGGTATAAATATCATCCATGGTGGGAATAATAACGGTTAAAATATCATCGATTATGGGAATAATAACGGTTTAAAAAACATCCATGATGGGAATAATAACGGGTTAAATAACATCCATGGTGGGAATAATAACGGGTTAAGAAACATCCATGGTTGGAATAATGTTGGTTTAAATAATATCCATAATGAGAATGATATTGGTGCTGTACCAATCCATTACATATGCCCATAATGGTTTAAATAACATCCATGATGGGAATGATATTGGTGCTGTACCGATCCATTACATATGACCATAAGGGTTCAAAACCAAACCGGATAGGGTTTGGTTTTCTGACAAAAGTGATATATCCATTAATGGAATAGAAGTAAACCATTATTTTTTACAGTGTAAACTGTATGAAGCTAGCTCGAGTAGCCTAGAACAAACTGAGGTGGCAGAAGCTACGAAAGATTTAATTAATAATCTTAATGGTAATGGAGTTGATGGCTGGGCAAGTATTCTACCTCCATCTGCAGGGCCGTCGCCAGGATCGAAATTTAGGTAGGGCCGCGGTAGGGCACATATTCGGACGAATGCACCTTATTATCATGCGTGTGCCAAGTCTTAACGCAAGATTTTTAACTGAAAAGTCTGGTTCAAGATGATGCATATTAGAAAATAACTTAAAAGTTCCTACTGGGAAGAATACGACGCACAATTTTGCCTCAGATTGTTCAATTAAAATCGTGCTATGAGCCTTGGTATACTCATCGGGAATAGGGTCGATTAGTATTAAAATCGTGTGTACACATGAAATTTAAAAACTTTGTACTATTTATTAAAAATTAAGCGAGAGAAGAGACAATGCCAACGAGGTCTTAAAAAAATTAAAACAAGGGTTTAACAACTATAAATTAAAATTACGTTAGTCATAACAATAACATGTAAAAGAAGAAAATAAATTACCAAAAATAAGTATGAAACTTGTTCATTGATTGTTTTATCTGGTTAAACATAATATATATCTCTAGTATGCGGTTTAAAAACTAAGCACTAGTGCGACTAACCGATTAACACTAAAAGACTAGTCACTCTATACATAACCTCCTGGATCACGCGACACCGGGACGCTGGCTGCTCGGGCTTTGGAAGCCATTTCAAAGATATATTTCTTTGAGCGTGTATCTCCGACTATCACTTGAAAATTCAAAGCCGTCAGCTTTTACCATGACCGTCAATATGGCGATGCAAGTTATCGCACAAAGTTTTAAAAATAATGGTTCTTTTCCTAAAAAATGTCTGTTAATGTGATAAGTACAAACAAGGTTTCAATGAATTTAGATAAAAACGATTAGTTTTAAAATTCAGAACCTTTGCACGATAATTTAAAGCCCTTCAATATACTTCTCACTAATATTTCAGAAGACTCGAACCAGTGAAACCGTAAAAGAAACATATTTCCTCCGACTCATGGCTTAATCCTTTAATCATAGCTAATTTCCGTTTTAATTTTATTTTTTTGTAAAAAGACTATGAAATGTGAACTTTTGAAACTTGGTTAAAAATAAAATAACTTTACGCTGCATATATGTTTTGACCAAAAGTTGAAATGTGTATCAATAACTATAAAGCCTCAACTAACATTAAGACAGGTGCGGTTAGGTTTGTAAACGACAATAAATATTCCAAATGACGAAATGTTCATTTCCAAGTGTAATTTAAATACAATATATTTTACGTTGTTCAATTTAGTATGTATATTAAAAATGATTTGTTGGTGGTTGGGTCGGGTTACGTTTGCGAATTAAAAATAAATATGTCAAATCGCATTCGCGTAGATCTATTACAAATAAGATCCCATCTTGCAAAAAGGGCCCTGATACTTAGCATGATTTGTTTTTACCTTTTCCAAAATATATGAATAAATAATTGCCACGTTTTCCAAATTATATAACCAGCTTTCACCTTTTCAAAAGTATTGGCCCTAATAATTAGTTTGCCACGAATGCAACAACCACACCAGGCAGGGGTCCCTATTCCGTAGTATAGGAAAAAAACTTATTTGTAAGCCTGCATAATTTCACGAAGCTGAGAACCTCCCGAGAGTTCAGAATCATCCAGTGTTGCCAATGTGTGGGAAACTTTGGTAAGGTTTTAGCCTCTGTGGGAAAAAGGTAATTTTTTTCCGAAATCGGTCAAATGTGGGAATTTCCCTGTTTAAGTGTTAATTGAGCAGACTATGCAGTTAAAATTAGTGCACTTTCGAAAATTTTGCTCGGTTAAGTAATTGCAAGTGACATTTTGAAATAAATTTGGTGATTGTAAATTTGACACTGGAAAAAGAGTAGCATATTTTGAGAATTTTAAAGCTTTAAGCGTTTTGGCGCTTTTGTACATATTGTCAAAGCTACGCGGAGTGATATTGCATATAAAAACTACTAGGAAAGCATAGTCCAGATAAATATGACTGTAACTTTTCTTCCATATTTTAGCTTTCGGCGGGGCTAATAAGGGGGTGTGAGAAATGTGGGAAATTTTTCAAATAGAAGTGGGAAAATCCACTTTCAAACATTGGCAACACTGGAATCATCTGCTCTACCGTCTACGAAGAGTGTGCCAATTTGCCGAAGCTTGGCGAAAACGTTTTTTTCTGCCATGGCAATAATGTTTTAAATTTCTTTTCAATTATATGGGATTTATAGGCTTATCATAATCTAATGAAAGTAGTCTGGTGAGGTTAGGGGTAGGGGCATTGGGCCAATGAAACTATTGGTAGGGCCACGAGCCGTTTCCAAGAATTTTGGAAATATTTCAGGCAGGGCCAAACACATTGTAGGTAGGGCCGGGCCCACCCGGCCCTCCCCCTGACGACGGGCCTGCGTAGGATTCGAGGCGCGTTTGGAGAAATTACAGTTGCAACTTTGGCCAATGTTCGCGCGAATCTCACGTACAGATTGGAAATGTGTCTTCACGCAGACGGATTTCATTTAGAACAATTACTAGATTAGCCAACATAACACTGTACATTTTGTTAATAAGTATCAGGGACGTTTGTCCACAATAAATACTTGTTTTACACTGAGCAATCAAGTCTTAAACTGTAGGCAATACGTTAAACATTATTTCGATTACAGCAGTCTATTGCATTACATATCTATTATTCACGTTATCAATCCTGCAACACAATATTGTAGGAAACATACTATTTTCAGTGGAATAATACTATCCCATAGAAGCTATTGGCCACAAATACCGAAGCCACCCGGTATAAGTATAAAAATAACCAAAGGTTAGTGGAAAGATTCCATAAAAAGAAAAATTTCTCAGTACTGTACAATGTCATTTTATATTCTTTTCAGCGGAATTAATACATAAATCACTTCACACTAAACGAGTTATGATTTAAAATATTGCAGTCATCCACGCTTGCAGTGTATGGGTGCTCTTCTTAGAAATTCAGTAGAATATTTCAAATATTAATTATTGTCCCTCTAAACGCACTCCCTTCAAAATTATTAATTTCACGATAAAATGTTTTCGGAAAATGGAATTGTTCTGGAAAAAGCGGAGATATGCAATATTTTGAATAAATTTAGAGGGAATAGATCGATTAAGAGTAAAATCAGTTGATTGAATTAAATAGTGATTAAGGATTAAACTACTAAAAATACTAAAAGAAAAATTTCAATATCTGAACTTCAGTCAATTGATAAACCTCACTCATATCGTTGGTTTTTTCGGTCTTGGTCCAATTTTAATTCATGTGTTCTTTACTCTCTTTGTTTCACCATTAGGATGAAATAACAAAGCTATCCTCCGGCGTTGCTTTACGCAACTCAATTAAAACTTCTACAATCTTCCCTACACCATCCAATAATTGTGACTGTGCATAAAGAAGAAACAAACTCCTTTATCAAATATATTAAAGGTGATAAAAGTCCTCCCTTTTGTAGTCGAATAGACCGTTTCTAATATGTGTTTTTTGAAATGAGTATTATTTGAAAAATAAAACACGTTCTCCCTTGAAAAACAATTCATCATAAAATGTTTTAGGAAAATGGAATTGTTGTTGATAAATCTGAGATAAGTAATTTTTTATTTCAATTAATTTATAGGAAACTAATCCATTAGCAGTAAAATCAGGTGATTGAATTAAATTCTAAGGCGTAGTAAAATACGGATTGTCTTTAAAATTATATAGAAAAAAATTTCCGCGCTTCAGTCAACTGGAGAAACTCTTATCGTTTTGTTTTTTAGACTTGGGCAAACCAAGTCTTTTTTATAATTAATTGGGGTTTTGTCTGCAGACATTTTTTGTGTATGTTAATTGTAATTAGTTTTAGTACGATTAGAATAAATTTGTCAATAATAATTTTCTACTTTATATTATGGTCTTCCTTTATAAGCTTACAAAAACCTAAACAATCAATCAATCAAATATTGAAAGGTTGAGAAAATCTTCAAAAAGAGGAGAGAGAACGTAAAAACCCAGCCCTCCGCCTTAACAGTGGCCGCCATCTTGGATTGGTATACTGGCATACTACTCTGGTGGAATGAATAGTTGGTAACACTTATTATTAAAATATACGATGATGTTTAAAGCTTTTTCATGCATCCGTTTATTGACAATTTACTACGCGAATAATTCCACAAATAAAAAGTAGTTTTCAAGCCCGGTAATCGAAGGCATTAAGTTTATACACACAAACACCCACGTAATTTTGCTATTAGTAACATGGTAAAGTAAATTTACCAAACATAGAGTAGAACAGTTCTTTCTGCATAAATGTTTTCGGAAATTTGGTCGATTGAACACATTTGTGGGTTAAAATCTTACTAAGATCATTGAATCTAAAAAATATCATCTAAAATTGCTGTTTTGTTTGAACGAAAGAACTACTGAATAGCTTTTGATTATTTGTAGTTAATCGTACTTTTCCAAAAAATTGATCAGAAAACCCAGAGCCCTAACAACAGACACAAGCACATAAACGACCGTGACAGATCCTCTTCGTGACATACGTGACCTGTACATGTAAAAATAACGATCAATATCGGCAAAATTTAACCTAATGACAACTTTATTAAAATGAAGCTTGGAAAGGATAATCGATCTACATCCAAGTATTTTGCGTGCACCCATGCGTCATTTTACTGCGCCATACAAAAGTAATTAAATGAAAGTAAAAGGTATTAATAAAAGGCGGAGAAATAAGTTCATTTAAAACTAAAAGTAATTAAATGAAAGTAAAAAGTATTAATAAAAGGCGGATAAATAAGTTCATTTAAAACTAAAAGTAATTAAATGAAAGTAAAAGGTATTAATAAAAGGCGGAGAAATAAGTTCATTTAAAACTAAGACAAAAAGAATACTTTGAACAATATATACAGCGAGGAATTCGTTGCTCTGAGCTTGCTTCAGAAAATACTGTCAGCTTTAAAAGTTAAACATCTAATACTTAAGAGCCAATGTTGCCCGGATGTTGAAAGTAACCGGAAAGTTCAATTGGGAAGATTTTCTTGCCTATAGAGACACTAAACAATAAGTATTTTTAAGCCCACCTCTATGAAATTTCTTCAAGAAAGTGGTTTTTAATTATCTATCCTGCAAATTCAATAAAACTTTGCTTTTTATGGTATAATCGTGAATCCAAAATGTTACGGGTCCGGAATACGACCTTCTTATGAGCCTTAATCTCTTGGGTTTCAACGATCCAATATTGAGGGAATCTATTTAACCACTTTATCCCAGTTTCCATGATATCAACCGTGCAGATTGGTCAAATAAGAAGTTTTTATGAAGTATTCCTTTTGTCAGAATGGAAATATCAGTTCGTTATGTTTTTACGTGAAAAGCGAGAAACCTTTGAAATCAATTCTTTAACCAAAAGACATTATTTTTTGATAGTATACATACATTATAGTTATGACAACTTATTATAAAGTAATTGCGATAATTACCAAGTTTAGAAAAATTTCGTTAAAATCTGGCAAGAGACTGGACAGCGGCGAAGGTTTTCACCCTCTATAATTTCAAGTCGTGGCCTTATAAATGTATTTTTAAAGGAATGGATCCCCATATTTTTATGCTATAATCCCTTCTGTTAAACCCAAAACCAAGTTTTCAAGTTTTAAAATAAAACTTTTTTAAGTGCTTTTAAATTAAATCGGTAGAACTTTTTCCATTTAGGACCTTTTTCTCCTAAACATTATTATCCGAGGCCTCATAGGCTAGCGTTCTTATCGGGTATAAAACCTTATTTCCCACTAGATTTAACAATTTACGTTCTTTTAGAATGCATTTTCAGAGAATTAATTTTTATTTTATTCAATTAAATTCTATAAATTATCATAGATTTTTAAGAATATATCTTGGCAGTGAAGTTTAGAGGCAGATGAAGTTGGTGATGTCGATATGAAATATATTTTTAAAAAAATTAAAAATATTATTAAGAATTTAATTTCAGCCACAACATTAACTTTACGAAAGTACTGTTGACCTTTTCTGGTAAAAACAAATTATGGGTATACTATTCCTTTAATCAACTTCACCTTCATGTCTCTTATATTCTTATAGCTGAATAATATTATTTATTTTGGCACGGCATTAATTTAGCAAAATAACCTTGGAGCAAACGTTAGAAAAATGATCAAAGACTTCATAGTTTTCAAAACATTTACTCTTGGCAACCAACTCAATCGGTCCGACATTTCGGAGAGATTTTTCCATTTCGCGACTTAATCAAAAATCCGTAGATAAATAAATGTCTCGTGGTTTTCTCATCGACTTCGAATTTTATCATAGATCTCGAAATTTATTTATATATTTACAGAATATTACTTTTTAATTCTGGATTTGTCTCCAATTCTCGACCTTGTAATTTCTTCAAAGATTTCGAAATTTTTTGTTGGAAACATCACTCAATTTCAATAGAAAAGTGTTGAATTTCGTGTAAATAAAGGACTACTCACAAAAATGTCATTCAAATAGTATTGGAAGTTTTCAAGGTCGTGTCTATCGTTTCCTTGCTAAAAATACATTTTTTGAAGAACTAAGACGCTGTCTTCTGGTAAGTGTGAAACCAAAAATTCGTGTTGGCTTAAAATTTTATAGATCAACAAGATATCTTTAGAAAAGGAATCGTGCACGCGGATCCCAAAGTAGCGGTCCTCATAAAAGCGTTTAATAGTGGTTTTCCCGAAAAAGCAGTTTACCCGTTACGGCAGTTCCCTATACAGGGGTTCTCGTAAACGCGGTGTACTGTTACAGCAATTACCCAAGGAGCAGTACAGTCCCGGAAAACATTTCCTGGACATTTTTATTTGGCTGACACTTTCTTTCTATTTGAGCTAGAGTAACAAAATAGGACTTCCTATACAGGTTGACTTAACAAAGTTTCTGCACAGTTTTATGTTCCGCACCTTAAAAACCTATATCACCTTTCCGCACAATTTGCAAAAAACATTTTTATTTTCTTGTTGATAATAAAATTTTCGATGGTGTTAAAAGAAACATTTATAACGCAGCTTCTACAATCGGAATTAAAAAATTAATATTTTACTTTTATTTTTTAACATAAAGATAATTGTTTTAATGCTTAAGTCTATCGATGCATTATTCTATATCGATAGTGATAATGCAATGGTCAAATCACAAGTCAAATAGCAAGCGTCTAACCTAACCCTAACGGAACCAAAACTAAACCAAACCGAACCCTTAATCTTTGCGGAAATGGGTTATGGTAAAAAATTGTGAACTAAAATTTTGAAGTAAAAACTGTGCGCAAATGGGCCGTAAAAATTGTGAAATTGTGCGGAATTGCGCTATGATTCTGGAAAATTTGTGGAAATGGTCAACCTCGGACACGGTGACACTGATAAGGCGTTAGCCCTACCAGAAATAGTAAAGACCGCCAAAATGACGTTCCGAAATAATACCTCAAATAGGTCGACAAAGCTATCATTACACGCGTCATGTCACGCATAATCCAAAACGGTTTTGAAACTGTCAATCGGTTCAGAAAATCAAAATGTATGACACAAAATATGACATTCAGAGCATTGGGAAATAAACCTAACTATTATCTCTTTTTATCCATATCAGCTTAGCTCCGTAGTAAAACATAACGATCAGAAAAACATGATGTTCAAACCATAGCATAGTTTGAATCTGAAATTTGAGAATTACGTTCAATAATGGGGCGATTTATAAAGCTTGTCAGTAAGCTCGATTTTGAAAGGACGATTGGATACCAACTTAGGAGGAAATATTTTGGATGGCGCTTTGGAAAGCAGAGATGTTGAATTTGTGTACTGGATAGTGTTTAGGTGGTAAATTTGTGATTACTAAAGTGGGAGAAATTTAGAAATTAACGATTTTGAAAATACTCTATAAAGGACGAAGGTTGCGTTTTGGTTGAATTCTTCTGTGACTTTCTGTAATAAATGTTTGTGGAACTTTTGGCTGTCTTTTTGTTAGTTTATGGTTTGGTGGCGTATCGGCAGTTGTTACTGGTTCCAATATCCTTAAGACTGACTTTAGGCCTCTTGGAGCCTTACTTAAAAATGGTGGCCTGAAATGTAATTAAATGTCTCGACACCGCGTGCCTTTTTTGCTACTCTGTAAATACTGAAAACGATATTTTTCTAAATATTCAAGGTGGTCTTTTCTCTAAATATTCAAGATGTTTTTTTCTGAACATTCGTGATATGATTTCTGTAAATTTAATACATAAATAAAATAAACATTTCCCCCCGAAAAACCTCATTACCAAACCTACGGGAGGTCAAGTAAAGAGTATTTAACTCTACATTGGCGCCCATTAAAATTCTCATTTCAAGTAAATTCAACGCGCCTTAGATTACTTTACTGCCATTAACCTGTAATAGAATAACATCAAAATATTTCAGAGGAAATAGTCAAGGTTATTAATGGAAGCAAACTCTATTTAGGTTTTTGCTTCAGTCGGTGGGGATCTTAGTTTGGACCAAATTGCCGATAGGAAACCATAGATATTAAATTCTCACTGTCACAAACCAAGACGCTTGACGACTAAATAGGCTAATAACTGGAAAAGTGATGGACATTGAAACTGGTCTTTTCTAAGCGAAAAAATATATACGCTGAAAAACAACGCAATTGCAAACGATGCCCTGTTTATCGTTTGGATGGCCTCTCATTTTAGCCACCGAGCCGTAGAGGTAATAGTAGTTGTAGTAGTAGTAGTAGTAGTAGTACTTGTGGCCGGAGTTTTCGCTTTCGTTATCGTTATTTTTTAGCTTAAAAGAAACTCCACATTACCACAACCCACCCATAGGGGTAACTGGGCTCGGTTAGAGACTTAATATTAATTAAAATGTTTTTCGGATCGCAGCCGGGAATCGAACCCGGATCTCTCACGCAGTAGACAGACATTCTATCACTGAGCCATAGAGACTTGATAGAAACTCCCAGTTTTTGTCGTTAAGTTTTATCTCTAAAATCTCGGGGTGATGTGGGGTGAGGTACCTCTTAATCTGTGGGTCGGATACTTTTGAATTTTTATCTGTGGGGTTGGATACTTATGAATTTGTATGTATGGAGTTTTTATATTTATTTTCTTTTAATTTATGTGCTAATTAAATAGATAACGATTTTCCCCGTTTCGTTCTCGTGCGGTAGCTATCGTCATCTATGTTATGATTGACTGGAACGTTTTGGCGGTTAATTCAAATGTGGGTTTAGATAGAGCTAACATATTGTTAAATGAGCGTAATGCGTTTGATCATTTTAGCATTGCTAAAGGTAATTCGAGGGGATAATCACTATAATGGACTTGTATCTTTGGGGTCGGATACTTCTGAACCTGTATCTTTGGGGTCGGATACTTCTGAATTTGTATGTTTGGGGCTTTTAGCCACATCGTATCTTTGGGGTCGTATAATCCACCAGACTTCATTAATTAAATGAAAGTGGCGAATTTAACTCTAAAAATAACCATTAATAATCTCTAAATTTTTTCGCCGGAATATTACAATTACAGCATTGTACTCATTAGGGTAAGGTATAGAGGAGTTATCCACTCATTTGGGTAGGGTATAGAGGGGCTATTCACTCGTACGATGTGGCTACTATTACGAGCCCTTGGGCCGTCTTGTTTAGATCTATTTTCTAAAACCAACTTTAGTTTAAAAAAAACCAAATTCTTAATTAAAGTTTAAAGGTATGGTTATCACCTTTAAAATGCGCTGGTAATATGAAACTTGCAGAGTGAAGCCCAAAAACTGAAAAGTAAGTTAAAATTATGCGATTCATAAAATATTTTCATTTTCATGTCATAAGACCATGAAAATAATCTAAGCTTTTGAAATATAATTATAATTCAAACCATTCTCATCGGACATAAACATCCACTTTGAATAGAGTAACATGCTTTCTCAACCTTCCTCATGAATTTGCTGTCAAAATACTATTCCCACGATATTATTTTCGGAGCACTTCTGAACATCCAATTCTCAAGCGTCCAAACTATAATTACCGATCGTCAAATAAGTTCTGCTCTACCTGTATTTTTGTCATGCCACTTATTTTGCTCCCCAGTCTTTCTAAGTGTATATCCTTGAAACACTACCCATCATTCAATACCGTGGCTCGTTCAACTTGTAATCAAATTTCACGCAAAACGCCATCTTCCCTAAAATTGCCGTCATATTATCCCCACATATCCACACACTGATGTTGTAATTGAAAGAAGCCAATTACAATAAATTTATTCTCTGAATGCTAGCCATAAACAAATCCAAATCTCTATCTAAATATTTAGACGTTTACAAACCGCCACCAAAAGCTTCATTAACAAGACCAACTTTAAATCATTATCGTCCCAATTCGTGCAACTGGCAATCAACATATACAACACCCCAAATCTGAATTTAATTCGCAAGTTGTCATTTCCCATATTTCAGCGTGAAACTAAAGTTTCTCTGGTGTGAACATTTTGTGTTTCTGTTCGTAATGTTTACTACGGAGCTAAGTTAATACAGATAAAATAAAATAATCGTTCGGCTTATTTGTCAATTTTTTGAACGTCATAGTTTTTTCGTAACTTTTGATTTTCTGAAACGATTTACAGTTTGAAAATGGTTTTCGATTCTCGTAACATGATGCGTGTAATGAGAGCATTGTTGACCTATTTGAGGTAATATTTTGTGACGTCCTCACCGGGGTTTTTTTCTATTTCCGTTTGGTAAGCGAAATCGTGTCCTTTTTAAATTTAGAATAATTTTGTGAAGTCATACTTTCTAAGAAGTCCTATTTTGTTAATCTAGTTCTAAAAGGAAAAAATGGCAGCCAAATGAAAATGTACAGAAACTTGTACACACGGGATGTGTAAAACGGTAGTCGTTTATGATGGTGTAGGCTGTTATTTTAACTCAAATAGTACCAGGTCAGGTGAGTTAATCAGGTCACGAAAAAGTTCGCTATTTATACCTAAGTTGTTAAGGGTTTTGCTATTTGAACCGCAATAGTATTAGGACAGGTAAGGTTTTTGTTATTTGAACCCCATAGTGTAAGGTCCGGTTAGGTTTTAAATAGAGCCCCAAGAGTAGGCCTAATTGTCACACTAGGTTAGGTTAGGTTTGGTTATTTGAGCCCCAGTAGTATTAGGTCTGGTTATTTGTTGTTGCTTCAACCCCCAATACTAATCGTCAGCTTATGTTAGGTTTGGTCACTTGAAGCCCAATAGTATTAGGTCAGGTTAGCTATTGATATTTGAACCACAATAGTATAAAATTATATTAGGTTTTTTTTGTTTGAACTCCAATAATGTTAGAACAGGTTAGGCTAGGTAAGGTTAGTGTATTATGATCGAGTTGTTAGGTAATGTAAACTAAAGGGTTTTCAAGACTCAAGTTAAACTGCTATTTCCCAAAACTACAGTCGCTATTTCTAAAACAACATTTCTGAACAACGCTGCTTTTTTTGCAATCGCGTTTGCCATTTCGGGAAGTGCTTTACTGGGAAATGCTGATTCAAGGGACAGCCATTTCTGAAATATATTATTTTATACCTTTTATGAATTTTAAAATGTTTTTTGTGAATGATCTTTGAGAGACTATGGAAAATAACAAATACATAAATAAGGGTAAAAATATACACTAAGTCGTCTGTTTCTTAAAGGTAAATTGACAACAGTCCATCTGCCGAAACGTTTGTAGACATTGGAATTTCAATAAGCGAAAAACGAGCTATATCGATTTTTCGTATTTTGCAAAGAAAATTAAACAATTCATTCCACATTTGCCTTACTACGCACCACAATTTCAACTCTGGGAAATATGAGCAACGATACTCTCAACGTTGTAATTTATCAGGTTGGATTTCATCATTATTGATATAAATCAGAACCGTTTATTGGTTAATAATATGTTCAAAAAGCTTAAAAAGTTGGCAGGCGATATGGAGAATTTGGTTAAATTTTTGATTGAGTAGGATTCTTAAAACTAATGGTTGCTTTCGAAGCTTTAAAGGAGAATTTTAAGCATTTAGAGGGTCTGTTCACAAATTACGTAACGCGTATCCCGGGGAGAGGGGTTTAAGTATGTGTTTCTAAATTATACATGGGGTGGGGAGAGGCTATTGAATACGTTACGAAATTAGTCGTATTTTAGTACATAGCACCTTTGCAATATATACATTTATTTCTCATGGCGGCCAATCTAACAATCTTAATTTATTTCTTGTTATGGTTTTATCTGCTGTCATATCATAGTTTTATTCTTTCATGTACTAGACAGAGCCTTTTATCCTCTGCGAGTGGCGTATATATCATATTAAAGAAAATAAATAATATTAATTATATTTATTAAGATAATCTTGTTTCTCATCTGAAAATTAACACAAAAAGAGTTAAAAAGCAGTCTGTGTTTGTAATGATCATACGAGGTGAGATTTTGGTCAAGTCGGGCTCCGGGTCGGATTGCGAAATAAAACCCGGAAAATCGGGTCGGGTCGGGGTTTTCCTTTTCAATAATATAAGCGTAATTAACATAATCTAAAAAATTATACATAGTAGCTAAGTACTATGTAATGTAAGAAATATATTTTCAGTAATTTAGTTCCAAGATATCACTGCTTTAATGAATCCAATAGTAGGCGAATCTGCCATATCATTGCTATCTGTCGTCGTGGAAGCGATTGCGGTAACTAATTGTCCCAGAACAGGCGCAAACTAATTTCATCTGTAAAGTTTCCAAATTGTCCTTTTCCTATGTCTTGGGCAGTGGTTGAATGGGGTTTCTGGTACTCGTGAAACTCTTCTACCACTTTTTAAATTTTGAAATCAATTGCTCGCAACTTGACACACAATTAATACATTGGCGTTTGGTGGACGACCATGAAATTGCCAAAATATATCAGTGTTCTACTGGCTTTAGAAGCCTCGAGACAGAAAAAAAAATATTGAAGCTCGCCCTAATCAGATTCGAGGTCCTATCTACTCTATCACAAAGCGCGACCGTCAATATTAACTTACCCTCTACTACGCCCCCCCCCCGATTTTGTTTAAACCCGACTTCAAAATGGGCTGGCCGGGTCGGGTTGGAAAATACCGGGGTTCCCCGTACGATCACTATGTGCTTGCCTATGTATGTGCGTCTGTTGTTATACTAGTGCACCGCGATAGCAGTTCGCCTGGTGATGCGTAAAGGTATATTCCCATAGCGCAGAATTCCATTAGACCGAATCCCGCCAATGTTTTAATGAATTTAGCCCAACCGAATGTTTGGTAATTACCATTCAAACGACGCTATTTGTTGAATTAAGTCAACCCAAAAATGTTATGTAGTTTAATTTCTATTAATTTAGTTTTTTAATGAAAGCGTTTTATATACATTTTTACTGCTTTGGAAACGCCACTATTTGACGACTGGTTAGGTTAGGTTAGGTTACGTTAGGTTTGGTTTGTTATGAGGACGTCTGTTCCTCTTTGGAGCGGTTACACACTTCAAGAACAGTAAAAGTAGGACTGTTCACGAGCTCGAGCCAGCTCAAGACTTATCATAATTGGATGTAAAATGACGTCTGCTTTACTGTTTAGTCGAGAAGATTTGAATACTGCTTTTGTAAATTTTTAAATTTTAACTTCTGCATTAGTTGGTTTTAAAAAATAACGCTTTTGGTCTTGGCCATCTTGTTGAAATGTTGCTATGTCTGTAAGTCAGGTGACCTAGATGTATTTTAGGGTAGCATTTACGTTTCCAAAAAAATATTTTGGGGCATGTAGCTTAGATCAGCCCAAGCTTTGACTCGTTATAAATTTATTATAGAATTAAATTTAGCACTTATTTACATTAATTATCTTATTTTAATTTTAAAATGATTAAGAATAAACTTTGCTAGACAATGCTTCACGGTTTTGTACCGTCGCACGAGAACAAAAAGCAGAGAATCTCCTAGCATCGGTTCTGAACCGGAAATGAGAATAGTCCACTCGCTCATGCTCTTTACTCGAGCAGCCAACGTGATCGATTAGACTATGCTTTAAGGAAATCGTAGTCTTTCATTCGCTCTAGCGAGATGACTTACTAAATGACGTCGAGGGCAACATTTTCTTTATAAGCTCCTCCTATTTTATAAAACCATCCATTTTTTATCAAAAAAGAGAGAAATAATTCCATATCTAGGTAAATAAGTTTATATTATTTTGGTTTTCTTAACTGGTTTATTTATGTGCAAAAAAGAGCCCTTTTACGTCATCGAATAACGTACGTCACGGAGAGGCTCTGTTCTCGACTTGACGGTCTATGTATCTGTCTGTTGATACACCCCAGGGGATCGCGTTCGCATTTTGTAAATCAGAGCAAACATGTTCTCAATTTCCGGACTGTATTCACAGTTCACAGAAATCTGTAAAAATTTCATTCCATTTAAGTTTAATAGCGCAGTTACACTGGCCACTATTCCATTATATGTCATCACCAATCTGTTTAACAACACCTTACGGTCTTTGTCTATCCGACAAAGACACCAGTCTTTCTTTACTGGCTTCAAAACACCACCATCTTTGATCTTTGTCTACCCCAGACACCAGGCTGTATTTACTAGCTTCGAGACGCTGTTCTATGACTGTGATTCGACCGTGGCAGTTGTTATTAGCGTTCTAAGTGACTACGAAGGGTCTGATCACTATCCTCTCCTCGTATTCCAGTTATCCTTACATAAGAAAAGTAAAGTAAAAGCGCAATACATTGAACTTTCTAACTTAGCTGGCCCAATTAAATTGGGATTAGATAAAGTTTGCAGACACTATTGATACTAATTTCACGCATTTCATGGCAACATAACCTATATATAAATCGAATGCTTATCCACAATTGATGTGTTTTGAGAGGACTTTACACAATTGGATTAATAGTACCATCAAGTGAGCCTTTACAATTAATGAAAAACAAAGTATGCTGGACCTAAAAATAGCTTCCGCGGCAAGCAAAGAACACTATCAACAAGCCAGCAGCCCCTGCAATAATCTTACCAGACTCTCATATTTAAAGACTCCCTCCTACAGACGCAATCCCAGTTGGGAAAATCAAAATATTACTTCTCCGAGTCGAGAGGAGAGCTATACTTAAAACATATTAACCTAGATTAGCAATTATTGCTCTTTATTAAAGGAATGGTTCACCCATAAACTTTTTTTTGTCTCTTAGCTCAATAGTACTTTTATAAAGATAGTGGTACTACTGAAATTATTTTAATTATAAAATGAAAACTATCGCTAATAATTTAAAGTTTTATATGGACATCACAATTAATCCCTATCTCTAAACTTCACTCTCGTGCTTGGCCAGACCTGCTAGATGACTGGCTGGTTTAAATAGACGTTTAGCTAATGAGATTTTAGCACTGCAGGCTGACAACTTCGTCTTCAAGTATGTTTAGCTCTCGTTAGTCGTTTCGATGATCAATTTGAATCAAAATTAATTGCCGAAATGCCAAGTTGTATTATAAAAGACTGTCAGAGTGTTAACTCTAGGTGTGCGGTTAGTTTTTATACTGTTCCCGATCACTGTAAGTATTCTTATAGTGCATCAAAATGGTTACGATATGCCACGATTCGCTAGCGTACTAGCTAGGCCTTTGCTACGGCGCAACATTTGTATCTCTACTGGCGCTGCCAACCTACCTTGTCGCCGGTCTAGCGGTCAACCGCGTTATAGTCGAGATGGAGGACTGAATTAATATTTGAGAGTGACGTATCGCACTATCTCTGGCTTTGCGGAAAAGCACCATACAGGCGCTATAAGGTCCTCAATACAATTAGTTTTCTGATTTAATTTAAAATATAATTTATGTAAAATTTTTTCAACTCTCGGAATCTTGGTTTTGGGTGTAATTAAAGGGATTACAGTTTTGGGTGTAATTAAAGGGATTACAGTTTTGGGTGTAATTAAAGGGATTACAGCAAAAAAAGTTTATGGGTGAACCATTCCTTTAAAAAGCGATTAAAGAAGCTACAATTAATGAATTATGAAAGCATTAAAAAAAACTTTGAAGATATTTATTAAACAGACAACATTCTTCCACCAATTAAGTATATGTCTTGTACAGAAGGCAGGCAGGCAGTGGGATAAAAGAGGAAATGACCAGCTTAAATTTAAGCGAGATATTCTCGAATTCAAGTGTCTACTCCTCAACTATATGATCCTCTATGTTCGCCTGTGCAAATTCTCCTAAGCTCTCATACGCTTTTTCGTGAACATAAACTTTGATTCTATTCTATATTATATTATATTAATATTTAAATTAATATATATCATTTTATTTAAATTAATATATATCATTTTATTTAAATTAATATATATCATTTTATTTAAATTAATAAATATCATTTTATTTAAATTAATATATATCATTTTATTTAAATTAATATATATCATTTTATTTATATTAATATATATCATTTTATCTATATTAATATTCTATCCTATTATTTTTTATTATACTAATAAAATGTATTTTAAATTATATTAGTTTCCCAGCTTAATAGAACTAAATGAAGATACCCAAGAAGTCTCTGGATTACTTAGGGGCATAGTGGGAATTTTTACAGACATGATTAAAAACAGACTTGGGTAAAACATGTTTTTTAAATATTTCTTTAAATAATAACTAATTGCGAGTTCGCGAGTGAACTTTTTATGATATTAAGTATCGCCATCTTTTTTTAGATGGAAGATTCAGTTTAACGCTTCAGAAGTTACAAAGGTGGAAACTATGCTTGGACGTTTAGCCAATAACGTAAGCATAATTTATGTAGCTCCCGCCAGAGAGACAGAAGCCTCGTAGGCTTGTGAAGTGGGCATTATCTATATCCATGTAAATTAAAGTCCTGACTGACTGACTGATAATCAACGGCCAGCCCAAACCGCTTACCCTAGAAGGCTAAACATTTGCAAGAACGTTACTCATAAGTAGTAGGCGCGTACTAAGAAAACATTTTCCAATCCGACATCAAAATAAATGGTGCTCAGAAATGTAAAAAATCTTCTCCATGCAACAAAGTCCGCGCTTTTCTACCGATTTCGCACATATTTAGTACACTGGTTTTCATTAACCTATAGACGGGCTGAATGGTCTTTTAGGCTCAATTTGCTGCAATCTTTTTAAATGGCGGCCAGAAATTTAAAAACCTTTATGGAATAGTGTCCGCATGAAAAGTAATGAAAAATGTTCCGACGGGCTGACGGGCTGACGGGCAACGCCGAGTGCCTTCGCTCCTAGGGTGCTATAAAAATATTAGTCATCAGTAAAGCCTACCCATACTTTATATCATTTTGATGGAAGTTCTTATTGCAAGCGAGCGACTCCGCGAGTAAAAGCTAGTTGATCAATAACCGTTAAGCGTACCAACGTTTTTCGAAACCACACTATATAGCCATCCGTTTGACCCCTTTCTTTGGACAGTCAATTCTAGTGACTTTACCTTGAATTAAACCCTACTCGTTCTCAACCAAATAGAGGCGCGAGAGATAATAAAATAGTTTTAAATTCTAATTATTAGTAATTTAGAATGGTTATTGCGAAGGTTTTTAGGTTGAAAGCAATTCTTGCAATAGTGTGTGTCAAATTGAAGGGTTCTTATAACAGAAATTACCATTTCAACCTTAATCGTGCAAGTTTCAATTTTATGTTTAGCTACAATATTTGTTTAAATATACTTAATTCAAAGGTTTCCGATATTGGAATGATATTTTGTATGCCAATCCCGTCATATTTCAACGTCATTGAGTTTTCGAATGCCATGGGTGTCGAGTCGACACATCTTTTTACGGGATCACCTATAGCGAAGGAAAAGCGATATTTCGACATATTTCGATCTTTCAGCATAGGAGTAAGATTTTAAATCATATCGAATAATATAGAGAACGATTAGGACAGCATTTCACGAAAAAATTAACCTTATTCAAATTTTAATTTCTTACCCTCAGTCCAATAATTTATCTTACGATCTTTGAATTGCTAAGTTGTCCTATTTGACTGAAGCAAGGTTTTTTTTTCGCGGCAATGACTCTTCGACTGAAGCCACAGCAACCCCTTGTTTTTCAGGTTTGGATATCAATATGTTTAGCGCTACTAATAACACCATTTGTGCTTGCTGCGTCGTTTGCATTATATTTAAAACAGTCACGGTCGTTTAAATCATTATACTTCAAATACTTAAAATGTATTTTGAAAACCACAATTAATGTGGGAAGTAAGTTACGCCAAGAATTAATACGTGAATACAAAATCTACAGTTTTTTTTTATGGAAATTAGATGATGTTTCAATTTTTCGAAATAAGACTCTAAGGCTATTCTGGGCTTTTTGGTTACTTGCAATTTTTAACATATCCATGTCCTTTACTGGTCTGCTGCTATCTAAAATAACAGTACCGGATCGCGTATCGTACGTTGAAGATATCTTAGACATTCTCAAAGTTCCCAATCTTGAACTGTATGATGGTAGAGTTCCAGAAGAAGAATGGGTAAGTTTAATTATGCTTTTAAAACATGTGCCTGAAGGGAAACATAAACAGTTTGTATTTAAAAAGTCCTCTATGCATAACTATAAGTTAAAGGTGAATAATTATGACACGTGACTTTCATGACAAGATTCGAAAATGTATTCTCATCTTGCTAATATTCTTAATTTAACTAACGTTACATTATTTTTAACTTTAGTTTGTTCCAATTAAGTCAGAAGTGTTGCCAAGGAAGAAAAATGTTCACGAATTATATAAATTGGAAAACCAAGTTGATAGTTTGTCTTGCTTGGAAGATGACCTGGAAAAGCTGCCAGTATGCTATCTTCATTACAAAACGATGGTCCAGATATATGTTTATCTATTGGAGCTATCAGAAAAAACAAGAAAATACATATATGTTTCGAAAAACCCGTATGGATCCATCACGGCACACGTTCCATTTCGTAAATCTCTACATCCCGAAGCGCGGAAGATATTAAAACATATGTAAGTATTCGAGCCATGGCGACTTCCATATTGACTGTGAAAGAGGTGAAGTTGAAACTCAGTAGCTTGACGAGAATGGCTTTAAGGATTTTGGGTTTAAACTTGCCTCAATATTTTTAAACGGAGTCGCGAAACTTAGCTAACGGGAATTGCCATCTCCTAAGGCTGCAACTTATTAGACTAGGTCTATTATTGAGCACGCGCAAGATCCCTCATTCAGCATCCCTCATAACTTACACACAAGGACTTAGTATCATAATTCAAGTCACGTTTAGTCTCCGTCCCTGTACCCACATTTTGTTCGTTTTATGGCAAATCTGTCACCAAGAGAGTCCATCTACCAGATTTGCGCCGCCTCGAAATCCCTTCTAACTTTCTATGAATGTTACCATCGGCATCGTTCGTGTTAATCGCGGTGTGCAGAGCGCTAAGCTTATCCTCATTAAAATTAGCAACGAGGTGTAAAGTTAACAGAAACGAATATAATGAGCTAAAGATTTACATGTCTTGATAGGAAAACAGTTACAGAGCGAGGCTAGCTCGCGTTAGAAAAAGTAACTAATTCTAGGAAATAAATGCATTACCAGGAAAATCAGGTGATTTAATTAAATTATAAAGAGTTGTAAAATACGGATTGTGTTTAAATTTCATTAGAAAAATAATATCTGCGCTTCAGTCAACTGAAAAACTCTTATCGTTTTGCTTTTTAGGCTTGGGCAAACCAAGTCTTTTTAATTTAATATCAGATAGGTGAAGCAACGCTGCATGCGGGCCAACACGCTCTGGGCCGTTACGGGTGTGCTACTTGGGAATCTCATCTGACCTAATGCTATTCGGGTTTCAAAAAGAGATTTTAAGTCACAGTATCCTTGCATAAAAATTGGAAAAAGCACAAAGCCCAGGGACCCTATTCTCTAACTGCATTTGGATCGTTCCTAATCCAAATGATTTGGATTTGGGGTCGATTCATCCCCAAATGACACTAATCCGTATTCTGTAACTCCAAATCCCTTTTCATTTGGTTCAAACCCTATCCAAACATTTGGCAAGCCAAATGGCCGGCCAAATCGTCATTTGGATAGCTCTTTCCCCCATTTTCAACCCGTTTGTGGCCGCCATTTTTTTAAGGGGAAAACATTTGAGAGTGGGTTCTTTTTCGTGGTCATTTTCATATTTTTTGAGGATTTGCTTATGGATGGATTATAAATATAATATAAAGTAGGTTTCAAGCTTTAATATAAGCCTAATATCATAATTTTCCACCTTTTTATTGTCCCACAATCTATTTCTAAACTTGGCCCTTTTTTTAAGGCGGTGAAATTGCGCTAAGCCTTGGCCTACCGTTAATTTTTGCCATTTAAATGTTTGCCTCTCGTTGCCCGTTACTTCGCCTTCTCTTATCGTCGTATTTTTAAAGTTTAGACTTTGAAAGTAGTGCTTTGTTTTCTTAAATTTAACTTAATTGTATAAGATTTCAATATTATAATTGCGTTAAACGTCGGTATTTACGAATTCAAGGGACGCGCCTTGCATTTGAATTTCGTTCCCTCGAAACTACCCCTCCGGAGAATTTTTCTTTATCGCCGTCTCGCTTCAGCCCCGAAAACAGCTGTAGTGGGAAGTGTTATTTACTAAAAAAGTATGCGGTCAGTATGTTGTTTTTGCATGTTAATGTTTCTAATCGTGGTGCGCGTCGAGGTTTACGAATCCAACGTGTGTTACGAAATGAAAATCAAGGGTGGATACTATATGATCTATGCTTTAAAAGGACTTTGACCGCGAAAGTCAAGCAAAACGGTATTAGGCCTTGCCAAAAGTTGACAACTATCCTCAGATTATCACATGCCATCTTGGATGAAGAATAGTTACTATTCTTCATCCAAGATGTCATATGATATAAGAAATTGACCCTCGGATATACTGTGACTAGGAGATGGCTATAAAGTTACTAACTCTCGATTTTGGAGGTAGATACTGTCTAGTGACACTTAAAGTAACGATTTAATCTTCTAAACAGACTACCATCATAAGCCCATATCGTAAATTAACCGATGTTGATATCAAAGCTTAATATTTTTTTTTAACTCCATAAATCTTAAATATCAACATCAAAAATTATCTACTGAAAGAGATATCTACTTATATTCCATTCAAATTTCACGCAACATTTCAAATTAACGAGTAGAAATGTGCAAATGAAGTTCAAACCGATTAATTGGGCAAATTGCTATATTGGTCACCATTACCGATCACAGATAGATTTGCGTCCTTCAGTAGTGTTTATTATGCTTGTGAAATGGTAAGCGAAATCTGGGATTAAAGTTTAAAATAGACATGAGCAAATAGGGCTTTATTCATATCAACTCGATTACCGAACATCTAAATTTGACTAAAATTAACAAAATATTCTCTTCATGATTAAAAATCTTGTTTGAAGCAGCAAGCCATCTAATCCTTAATTACCTTATTTTGAAAAAAAAAGTAGGTTGATACCTCTTTCAGTAGATGATTGATTGATATTTCAGTTTCATTGAATTTAAAAAAAATTTATTCCACCATTGGTTAATTTATAATATTGACCAATCGACAATCACAAATTTGAATAACTAAATTACAAAAACCGGTTCAAAACCTTATTAGTTTTCAAACAATTAAATTCTAATATTAAACATATGTACTAATTAATTCCTCGTAGGCAATTAATTTATTGCCTTAGTGAAATTAACGCTGAATTTTATATACACAAAATAAATAATAAATTAACTTCTAAAATTCAAATATAATAATGTGTGCATTATTTCCCAATTAATAAAAGATATCCACCTATTTTTCATTCAAATTAATTTACCACTTAATATTAATTAGGCCTAATAAGCTTAAACTATCAAATTAAGAGGTTTCTTAATTTTACAAAATTATTACAATCTAACATGCAAAATCCAAGGCTTAAAAACATTTTACTTTTATATTAAACTCTGCAAAAGAATTAACCAATAAACAGTAAGTAAAATTACGTAATGAAAGAGGAAGTGACGTACATTTGGTTTGGATAAAGGTTTGACGGGAGATCCAAATGTCGATTTGGATTTGGGTTAGAGAATACGGTTTTAAGCGCCCTATCCAAGTGGAACCGATCCAAACGTTTAGATTTGGATTCTCATCCAAATGATTTAGATCATTCGAGAATAGGGTCCCTGGTCTATTCTTGAGCTTGCGAGCGTCCATCATATTCTACAGACAAGGACCGATTATCCAGTTTAGCCTCCGTCCCTTTAAACAACTTATTTTATTTATAACCATAGTATTGTTCTGTTTATGACATATCCGCCACCAGGATAGCAATATGCAAGAAATACTCCGCTCTGCCGTTTTATAAAGTGTGGTAAAAATTATTTTGACCCAGACTTACAGAAAGTATGATAGGCTTATGGTTTTAAATTAGTAAAATTATACGACCAAAATGTTAAACTTAAATATGCAAATTTTTACAATTGTAGAACGAACGTACTCTTCAGTTCCGGAATGTTTTATAAAAGTTTGGACAAAATCCGTTTCGGGGCAAGAAACGCTTTTGTTGAACCACCTAAAGCCTTCGAGGACGGGAAAACTGCGATGAAGATGGACATGTTAGTCTTGCCGTTCTTGATTCTGCTAACTGGATACTTACTTTCGTTAGTTCAGATCATCCTAACATTGAAGAAGTTAGTTGGTTCAAGATTCTAAAAACACTTGATGGTGATGTTTCGATCGCCTAGCTTGCGGCTAGTTAAAATATTACAAAACTTATAATTTATCCTGCAAGCCTAATAAAATGAACCAATTAATTTCCTTTGATTTGAGTTTGTGCTTCAAGGTACAAAACTTTACTTGAATATTGATTTTTAAGTTATAGCCTGACTATTTAAGTTTAAAACCTGTCTAAATAACTGTCAGTAATTGATGATTAACGCGCAGCCCAAACCACTTTACGCAGAAGGCTGAAAATTTGCATAGACCTTATACTCTTAGAAAATAAGATAGATTTTTCCAATCCAAAGCTTGCGGCCCAATATCCTATACACCGGTCTTATGGCTTTTCGGCTTGAATTTGCCGCCATTTTTATACTCAGGTGCCCCTAGAGCCCATTAAACCAGACTGTCGTATTGTAACAGCAGTAGTTGCTTTAAGTCTTAGCTAACTCGCAGATATAAAGCTCTGTAATATTACCAGAATAAGAGGCTAAAACTAAACATATGCCTTGAAGTTTCACTAATGGGTTTTATATTATCCAATAATAAAAGGAGTAACTTGTTCATATAGTTTCAAAAATGCTAGGATATGAATTCAATTATAAAGTAGATTTAGGGAGCCCTAGAGCTTTAACTAGCATGACCTGCTTTTAATGGATCATGACTGAGGATTGCCTAATAGGATACCCCTGTATCACACAAAGTTCCAAAAACTGTCGGAATAGAGTCTAAGCAGTTGGTTCGTTCGAGGCCAAAACAAGTCGTTGGCCGGCAGAAGTTTTTTGGATCCTACTTTGTTGTAGTTTTCACTCTAATTAGATTAATAAAAAATGTCTTAGTGGACGAAGACTAGAAAAAGTAAACAATAAGAGTAGAAAATTGAATGACCGAAGTCCCAGATATTAAAATGATTTATGATTATAAAACATCAGTTATTTGAAAAAAATACTTATCTTCGTTTTTTCACCAAAATTAAACTCACATTGTTTTCGAAAGAGTACGTGCAAAGACAGATTATTCATTCAATATTGCTTTTTGTTATTAAAATTGTTCGCATGAAAAGTATTAGAATAAATATCCAAGTACGGAATTTTATCTTTCATCATAATTCTCATATTAAACGTCGCTTTTGGGTGCTTAAGTTCCACGTCTGCATTTATACGGCCATGATGCCATTGGTTCCCACTTATTTTGTCGAAGACTCAAAATATTATATAAATCAATCATTAGGATTAGGATAAAAGATTGCAACGGTTTCACGCGTTGCAGACGACGGAGAGGTGAACTTTTGTGCTTTCCAATTTTTGGGAATATGTTCAGCAAGAAGGGCTCAGTCCAGTGTCCACTGCCGTCAACGTCATTTCCCCCATCCCTTTTTCTCGATCCGAGATTTCTTTAGAGGCGCCGGTTCCAAAGAAAGCGAGATTCTTTTCACTGCCAAGGAGCACAGTAGGGCTGTGCGCGGTATTTGAAAGTATTCGTTTCAACCAAATAGTGGACTGACTATTTACACCGACAAATTCAAATATCGGTTTTGAACCAAATCCTCATTTGGTTGTAATGACTCAGTTATCTTTAAAGCCAAACAGATATTTTAGACTTTTGCATAAACAAATGTTATAGACTTACATTGACTTGCGCAAAAAGAGATGTCATAGAAATGAGCACATCAGATTCCATAGACCTGTAAACAAACAGAAGTCATAGGCCTGTGCACAAGCAGAAGTCATAGACCAGTGCACAAACAGAAGCCGTAGACCTAAGCACAAACAGAAGTCGTAGACCTGTGCACAAACAGAAGTCGTACACCTGTGCACAAACCGAAGTCGTAGACTTGTGCACATAAAGATTCTTCAGACTTGTGTGCACATAAAGATTCTTCAGATTTTTGTGCACATAAAGATTCTTCAGACTTGTGTGCACATAAAGATTCTTCAGATTTTTGTGCACATAAAGATTCTTCAGACTTGTGTGCACATAAAGATTCTTCAGACTTGTGTGCACATAAAGATTCTTCAGATTTGTGTGCACATAAAGATTCTTCAGACTTGTGTGCACATAAAGATTCTTCAGACTTGTGCACATAAATATACCATAGAACCATAGCAAAAATTTCCATAGACCTGTGCACAGAAGATTCCATACTCCTATGATCAAAAAGATTCCATGCAGATTTGCACAAAAAACATTCTGTACACCTGTGTAAAACAATATTCCATAGGCCTGTGCACAAAAAGATTCTGTAGGTCTGCATCTACAGAATCATCCCATAGTAAATTTGGGGGGCTGGGATTTTATTTTTTTTAATAGTTTAAATTTGGATCTTTTATCTGTTTGGTTATTTAGTTGTATTTTTTTAGCAGCCATAACTAAAAGAGCACAAATTCCTTTTTCTTCTTGACTCCCAGCAGCTATAGCTGCCCCCACCCCTGTCTCTTCTTTAGTTAATTCTTCTACTTTAGTAACAGCTGGAGTTTTTTTATTAATTCGTTTTCATGATCTTTTTTTATTCAGAGTGTATGGGAGGGCTATAATATATATTTCATTATTAACTTTATTAATATCAGGGGTGGGGGCATGTATAGAAATAGATTTTAAAAGGGTCATTGCTTTATCAACTTTAAGTCAGTTAGCTTTTATAATGTTTAGTTTATCTTTAGATCTTTGGGAGTGAGCTTATTTTCATGCAATTTTTAAGGCTTTATTATTTTTATGTGCTGGTTCAATGATTCATGGGGGTAATGGATTACAAGATATTCGGATATTAGCGGGTTTGTTAAATTTTTCTCCTATGCTAGGTTATGGTATATTGTTAAGTTTTTTAAGATTAGGGGGTATCCCATTTAGTTGTGGTTTTTATTCAAAGGACTTAATTATTGAGTTATTTTTAATAGAGGGGTGTGGGTTATTATATATTTTTATTTTTTTTAGGGGTTTTTTTCTACAATTGTTTACAGATCACGTTTAATTTATAATTTGTTATTAAATGGGTATATAGGGGTAAATTTTTTTAATTACTCTGAAAGAAAAGAGATAAACTTTTCTATTTTTTTCCTTTCAGTACTAGGGGTAATTTTTGGTGGTGTGATGAGTTGATTATTATTTGATTATAGAGCTTTAGTTGTTTTGTCTCTTGGTGATAAAATATTTACTTTAATTGGTGTTTTTTTAATTTTTTGGTTCTGATTACCTATTAGAGAAATAAATCTTTATAGTAGAATTATTTTTTATTATTTTATTTCTATGTGGTTTTATTAAGTCTGGTCTCGTTTTTTGTAAGTAATTTTTTTAAGTTTAATAGAGTTTCTTTTGTAAAAGGAGATTTAGGTTGGGGGATTAGGAGTTGAAAATTTTTTATGTTTATGAGGGGGTGTTTTTCAGCGGATATATTATAATACCTTATTTGTTCAAATTCTTTTACTTTTATTAGGTCTAATTTTTTATTAAGTTTTTATTTAAGTAGTTAAATTTATAATATGATTTTGAAGCAGTCAAGATAGAAGGGATTCTCTTAAATAAATTAAATTTTTTGTATTTCTAACTTTATAGAGTATTTTGATTATGAAAAAATCAGGTGTTTTAATTACACTATAGAAAAATTAGAAGTTATGTTTTTGATTAATAAACAGAGTTAAAGTTAGCGGCTTTAATGATTAATAAACAGAGTTAAAGTTAGCGGCTTTAATGATTAATAAACAGAGTTAAAGTTAGCGGCTTTAAAAATTTTAACTTCTTTAGAAGGACTTCATTAGTCTTTATTCTTATTAACATTAAGATACCTGCTTATTGGTTTCTTCTAAAATAAGAATGTTAGTTCAAATTTTCAGGTCGAAACTGAATGTGATATAATTTCACTTTTATTAAAAGGCTAGGTGGGGCACAATTTCTAAGTGCAAATTAGATTTTATAAATTTTAAATACTAAGCCAAACTCAATTTAATCCTCCTTCTTTTCATTCATGAAGTAATCCTAGAGTGACCATAAAAATTAATCTAAACACTGAGATTCTTATAATATAAGATTTAAATAGGAATAAAGGTGAGGGTATAATTAAGATAATTTCTACATCAAAAATAATTAATAAAAACTGTCTTTGTACACAAAGACGCGAAAAAGTAAGAGATAAGTGTAGAAAATTAATTGTTTGAAGTAACAGATATTCAAATTTTCATTTTTGAAGACGTGATTATAAAACATCAATTATTTGAAAAAATTTCTTATCTTAGTTTTTTTCACCAAAATTCCTTAAGTAAAATATTTTATCCTTAAACATGTGCATCATTTTAAAAATAGAAAACGTATGCATTTTATTTTCTTTTTAAAATTTAGAGTTAGTTTGAGTATTCGGGCCTATAAGGAGAATAAAATGGGCAGAAAATTTTTGATAGCAGACAAAATCAAGCATGAAAACTTAACAAAACGTGTTCGTTTATTTTAAAGCTTTCGAGGTTCCAAAAATTGACGTGTTGTATATCTCTCAAAAGATCACGATCAAGCTACAGATCCTTTTGACTCTAATAACTACATCACAGTCAAAGGGCGAATGTAATTTTCGGTTCGCAATATCTTCAATTTTGAAATATAAAAATAAATACTTCTAGCTCTATTTTTCAGATATCCGAGTATTTGAACTTCCTCGAAGCAAATGTTTCTCGAAAATAAACAGTAGTATCAAGGTAGTTTCTCTGAAATTTTTGTGAAAAAAACTAAGATAAGAAATTTTTTCAAATAATTGATGTTTTATAATCACGTCTTCAAAAATGAAAATTTGAATATCTGTTACTTCAAACAATTAATTTTCTACACTTATCTCTTACTTTTTCGCGTCTTTGTGTACAAAGACAGTTTTTATTAATATCTGTCACTTCAGTCTTAATATGAATTAAAACTGTTTAGAAACTACTATTTTAAAACGTATACTGAAAAGCAGGCGCTCCATTTAAGTCTTGTGGTGTTGCGCGTATATTAGTTACCACGTTTGAACTAACAAAGCCCTAACCATCTATTATAGAAGTATTAATCTTGATTGCTTCAACGCCCAGTCCAACTCAAATTGCCTTCCCGTCGTTTTCACGTGCAAAGCACAGTGGATGCAATAATACAAATAGATTCCGAAGACTTAGGCTAAAAAATTATTACGTAGACCTGTGTACAAAAACAATCTATACACCTGTGCACAAACATATTCCATAGACCTGCGCTGGGTGACCACATTTCCCAAATTTTATAATTTTTCCTATTTTCGGATGTCTTTCTATTAGTTCCTATAATTTCGATAATTTTCCTATATTTTCCTATTTTTTGAAATTGTAGATATTTTGTGCGCTCTCACTTTTGGTTTTGTTATATATCACCAAAGCTATGGAAGCCTCTAAAAATATTTGTCAGGGAAGTCTGTGATGTTTTAAAGTTATAGCATATGTTTCTAAGATTACGTTCCATAAGTATGACACTTCCTATATTTCGAAATGCTAGAGACTTAATGAGAGCTAGTTCGAGAACGACGCGAGAATTGACTAAACGCGATTTTCTACTCCATCTTCCTATTTAGTCTGTACTAAGCCTTTGACAGGGCCTCATCAGGCGTCGCTTTACGAGAATCTATGACGTTTCATTTACGTCACTTCGAGACAAGCTCTCGGTTTCCAGTGACAAATTTATGTAACATATCTTACGATCTTATTGTTATAATTAAACCAAAGCTCCTTTGTAAATCTTGTCTTATTACTTTCAAAGCATTTGCAACCTATATTTTGCTATTTTTTCAAGAGTAGTTCTCTTGTCTCTACCTGTTTTTTAATTATACATCTATATCATAAGTTTATAAGATATGTTCCATAAGTATATCACTACCCATACTTCGTAATGTTAGAGGCTTAATGAGAGCTAGTTCAAGAACGACGTGAGAATTGACTACACTCGGTTTTGCAGTCCATCCTCCTCTTTAGTCTGTACTAAGCCTTTGACAGCGCCTCACTAGGCGTCGCTTTACGAGAATCTATGACGTTTCACCTACGTCACTTCATGACAAGCTCTCATTAACGAGTGACACACTTATGGAACATATCTTATAAACTTATGCTATATCTATATAAATTAAAGTCCTGACTGACTGACAGACTGACTGATAATCATCGCCCAGCCCAAACCGCAGGCCCCAGAAGGCTGAAAATTTGGAGGAACGTTACTCGTAAGTAGTAGGCGCGTACTAAGAAAAAATTTTCCAATCCGCCGCCATCTTAATAAATGGCGCCCAGAAATGTAACAAATCTTCTCTTTGTAAGAAAGTCCGCGCGTTTAAACCGATTTCACAAATATTTAGTACACTGGATTCCTGTAACCTATAGACGGGCTGAATGGTCTTTCGGGATCGAATTGTTGCCATCATTTTTAAATGGCGGCCAGATATTTAAAAACCATTCTTTATAGAATGTCTGCGTGTAAAGTAATAAAAAATGTCCCGACGAGCTGATGGGCGATGCCGAGTGCCTTCGCTCCTAGGATGCTACAAAAATATTAGTCGAATCAGTAAAATGCACCCATACTTGATGGAAGTTCTTACTACACTCAAGCGATGCCGCGGGTAACAGCTAGTCTCCTATAATTTCCTGTAAATCAATTGTAAATTTTCTATTTTCCTATAACTATTACAAGGTTATTTGTGGTCACCCTCAGTGCAGAAACATATTTCGTAGATAACATAGACTTGTGAAAACACATGTCATATAATTGTGTAGAAACAGATCCCGTAGACTTGTGCACAAACAGATCCCTTAGAATTGTGCACAAACAGATCCCTTAGAATTGAGCACAAACTGATGTCATGGACTTGCGCACAAAATGATGTCATAAACTTGTACAAAAAGAGATGTTATATACCTGTACACAAAAAGATTCCATGGACCTCTGCACAAAAAAATTCCATACCCCTATGCTCAAAAATATGCTCAAGAATATCTCGTACACCAGTGCACAAAAATACTGCATATCCATTTGCACAAAAATATCCCGTATCCATTTGCAGAAAAATGTTCTTTAGACCTGTGCACAAACAGATGCAGTGGCCTTTGCAAAGACAGATTCCTTAGACCTCTGCACAAACTGATTGAGTAGGCTTGTGCACAAAAATATTCCGTAGACCTGTGCACAAACAGATACCGTAGACACGTGCACAAACAGATACCCTAGACACGTGCACAAACAGATACCGTAGACATGTGCACAAACAGATTCCGGATACTTGGACACAAACGGAAGTCACAGGGTTGTGCACAAACAGATGTCATAGACTTGCACAAAAATACATCATAGACTTGTGCAATAAGAGATGTCAAGGATATGTGCACATCAGATTCCACGGACTAGTGCACAAACAGAAGTCATAGAACTGTTTCCATAAAGATTCCATACCCATTTGCACGAAACGATTCCATACCCATTTGCACAAAACGATTCCATAGACCTGTGCACAAAAATAATCCATAGACCTGTGCCCAAAGAGATTCCATAAAACTGTGCCCAAAGAGATTCCATAAAACTGTGCACAAAAGATTCCCTAGACCTGTGCTCAAAAAAATATGCCGTAGGCCTGTGTACAAACAGATGCCGTAGACCTGTAAAGAAACAAATTCCGTAAACCTGTGCACAAACAGATGCCGTAGGCCTGTGTACAAAAAGATTCCGGAGATCTGTGCACAGATTCGGTAGCCATGTGCACAAACTAATTGCGTAGACTTGTACACAAGTGGAAGTCACAGGCTTGTGCACAACAGATGGCATAGACATGTTCAAACCAGATTCCATAGTTTTGTGCACAAACAGAAGTCATAGACATGTGCACAAAAACATTCTATAGACTTGTGCACATCAAGTTTCCATAGACCTGTGCACAAAAGATTCCATGGAGATGTGCACAAAATATTTCATTGAACTGTGCGCAAAACATTATATATGCTTGTGCACATAAAGATTCCTTAGACCTGCGCGCTAAAGATTCCATAGACCTGTGTACATAAAGATTTCATACCCATAGCACAAAACTATTCCATAACAATTTGCACAGAAATATTTCCTAGACCTGCGCACAAAATATTTCATAAAACCGTGCTGTGCACAAAAATATTCCATTGACCTATGCACAAAATATTCAATTGGCTTTTGTATAAACATGTGACATAGACCTGTGCACAAAAACATGCCTTGGACCTGTTCAGAAACATTCCATACCCCTATATGCTCAAAAATATTCCACACTCATTTACACAAACATTTTCCGTAGACCCGTGCACAAACAGATGCCGTAGACTAGCGAATAAACAGATTCCATAGATTTGCGCACAAATATATTACGCAGACTCGTTCACAAATAGATTTCACAGACTTGTACACAAACAGAAGTCACACGGTTTTGCACAATCCGATGTTATAGACTTGTGCACAAACAGATGTCATATGCTTGTGTAAAAAACTGATTTCATAGACTTCCTCAAAAAAGAGATGTCACCGACATTTGCACAAGAGATTCCGTAGACTTGTGTACATAAAGATTCTTCAGACTTGTGCACAAACATATTTTGTAGACCTGTACACACAGATACCATAGACTTGTGCAAAAATAGATGTCAAATATTTGTGCAAAAATAGATGTCAAATATTTGTGCAAAAACACATCCCTTAGACTTTTGCACAAAGTGATGCCATAGACTTGTGCACAATCATATGTCCTAGACCGGTGTACAAAACATTCCACGGACGTCTGCACAAAAACATTGCATATACCTGTACCCAAAAATAATCTATGGACCTCTGCACAAAAACATTCCATATCCCTATGCTCAAAAATGTACCTTACCCATTTGCACAAAAATATCACGTTCACCTGTGCACAAAAATATCACGTACACCTGTGCACAAAAATATCACGTACACCTGTGCACAAAAATATCACGTACACCTGTGCACAAAAATATTTCTTACACCTGTGCACAAAAATATTCCAAATCCATTTTCACCATAATATTCCGTACACCTGTGCACAAAAATATTCCAAATCCATTTTCACCTTAATATTCCATACACCTATGCACAAAAATATTCCCTACACCTGTGAACAAAAACAGTTCGTACACCTGTGCACAAAAATATTCCGTACAATTGTGCATAAAAATATTCCGTACACCAATGCATAAAAATATTTCGTACACTTGTGCACAAATAGAAATCACAGGCTTGTGCACATAGAAATGTCGCATACTCGCGCAAAAAGAGATGTTATAGACATGTGCACATCAGATTCCATAGAGTTATGCACAAACATTTTCAGTGCCCTTATGCTCAAACAGATTTCAAACCCATTTGCACAAAAATAATACGTAGACCCGTGCTCAAAAATATTCCGTAGACCTTTGCTCAGAAAGAAGTCACTCGCGTGTGCACAAACAGATGTCATAGAATTGTGAATAAACAGAAGTCATTCGCGTGTGCACAAACAGATGTCATAGAATTGTGAATAAACAGATGTTATAGACTTGTGCACAAAGAGATGTTATAGACTTGTTCACAAGTAGGTGTTATAGAATTGATCACAAACAGGTCTTATAGACTTGTTCACAAACAGATGATTTAGACTTGTGCACAAACAGATGCTTTAGACTTTTGCACAAACAGATGGAATAGACTTGTGCACAAACAGATGTTTTAGTCTTGTGTACAAAGGGATGTTTTAGACTTGTGCACAAACAGATGTTTTAGGCTTGTGTACAAACAGATGTTTTAGACTTGAGCATAAACAAATGTTATTGACTTGCGCAAAAAGAGATGTCATAGAAATGAGCAAATCAGATTCCATAGACCTGTGCACAAACAGAAGTCATAGACCTGTGCAAATAAAGATTTTTCACTTGGACACAAAGATTCTTCAGACTTGTGTGCACATAAAGATTCTTAGGACTTGTGTGCTCATAAAGATTCTTCAGACTTGTGTACACATAAAGATTCTTCAGACTTGTGTGCACATAAAGATTCTTCAGACTTGTGCACATAAATATACCATAGACCCATGAACAAAAAATTCCATAGCCCTGTGCACAGAAGATTCCATACTCCTATACTCAAAAGGATTCCATGCAGATTTGCACAAAAACATTCCGTAGACCTGTGTAAAACAATATTCCATAGGCCTGTGTAAAACAATATTCCATAGGCCTGTGTAAAACAATATTCCAGAGGCCTGTGTAAAACAATATTCCTTAGGCCTGTGAACGAAATGATTTTATACTCCTTTGCACAAAAATATTCTGTAGGTCTGCGCTTAAACAGATTCCGTAGACTTGTACACAAACAGATGTTATAGTTTAGACTCGTGTAAAAATTTAATTACCTATAATTGGTAATTATCTTTAATTGCTTATTTTGTTTAATTATCTTTAATTGCTTATTTTGTTTAATTATCTTTAATTGCTTATTTTGTTTAATTAAGTTTAATCTGTACTTCGCAACTAAATTAGTTGGACGCGCAATAGTTATAATGACAATTAAACTAGCTAATTGTCCTACCAATTTGATTATCCGCAGTAAAACGACGTAAGTCCTGGAATGACTTTCTTTATTACTTAACCCAAGCAAAAAAGTCTTAAGTTCCACAGTTTAAAGGTAAACCACGTAATTTGGAGCAGGTACTTAAAACTATTAAAAACAATACTTAAACTTTGTTTTTCTTAATGAAACAAAAACTGGCGCCCACTTTAAAAATGGGGCTTTCATTTAAGACCGTTTTCAAATCTATCAAACGTATAGTTATTTTTGTAAGGGTAGTTACAAAATGGGTAAGTTTGGAAAATTTCCCATGTTATTTCTATGGAGATTCTCTAGTTTTTCGCCAAAATCTGTGATTAATTTTATGGAAATGAAAACCACCCTTAGCAACTTTATGCTTTATAAAATAAAGTATTAGGTGGATCATCTTGAAATTTTTACCACATATTAAGGGCCCGGACTTTAGTTCAGTAGGAAAATTTCGAAACAGTAAACTTAATACGAGAAAAGTTAAAACCAATCCAAAAACCTTCCTTATACATTAAAGCCGTCATCAGGCCTTATCTAAGGGAGCTACCGCTCCCTTAGAATAAAGATTAAAGCAATTAAGAAAAACTGTAAAGAGAAAGGTACTCGAGTTTTATAAGAAGGGTTAAATCTACATTCGAATGGAGAATTTTTTTCTAGGGAAGGGTTTTGTAATTTGGCTAGATTTGAGGATAGTAGTATGACTATTATTCTTAGAATAAGAGCTGTTGTAAGCATTAATATTTTTAAATAAAACTTTTTAGTTGGAAGCTAAATGTACTTTTTATACTAAATAAATACCCTCATCAATAGATTAAAGAGTATAATAATAGTCATACTACATCAACAAAATGTCAGTATCATGCTGCTGCTTCAAACCCAAAATGGTGAGTTTTAGATAAGTGGAGGTTAGCTAATCGGATTATTGTAATTAGAAGAAAGGTGGTTCCAATTAATACATGTAATCCATGAAATCCTGTAGCCACAAAAAATGTAGTGCCATAAATTGAATCAGCAATAGTAAAAGGGGCTTCAATATATTCTCAGGCTTGTAGAATAGTGAAATAGCCCCCCAGTAAAATAGTCACTTAAAGTGATTTTTTAGCTTGGCTTAAGTTATTATTTAGAATGCTATGATGTGTCCATGTAATTGAAATCCCAGAAGATAAGAGGATAGTTGTATTTAAAAGTGGAATTTGTAAGGGATTAAAAGGTTCAATTCCTTTTGGAGGTCATATTATTCCAATTTCTACATTTGGTGATAGACTTCTATGTAAAAATGCTCAAAAAAATGAAACAAAAAAAATACTTCAGAGATAATAAATAGGATTATTCCTCATTGTAATCCAATAATAACTTTAGATGTATGGTTTCCTTGAAGTGTAGCTTCTCGGTGAATGTCTCGTCATCATTGGAATCTTGTAAGGATAATTAGAAAAAATCCAAGAGTTATAAGTAGAGGATTCAACTAATTGTTTCGGATGTCATAAATAGTGCTCCTAGGGCAGCGGTAAGAGGTCAAGGGCTTTGGTTAACAATATGGAATGGGTGGAAATTTTTCATAGGTAGTTAATGTACTTCTGTTGTGTACAATGAGATTAGGATGATAAATACATAACCTTGGATAATAGCTACGGCTAGTTCTAAAGTTAGTAATACTAATTGTGTATTAATAATTAAAAGGTTATTTTTTATATTCATAATTGTACCTTGGTTACCCAATAAAGTTAATAAAAGATGCCCAGCAATTATGTTAGCTGATAGCCGAATTGAAAGGGTAATGGGTCGGATGATGTTTCTTACAGTTTCAATTAAAATTATAAATATTATTAAAGTTGGGGGTGTACCATTAGGTAGAAGATGGGCAAATATTTTATTTGTATTATTAATCCAGCCAAATAGTATTAAAGTTAGTCATAAGGGTAAGGCTAAGGTCAATGAAATTACCATATGGCTTGTAGCTGTAAAAATGTAGGGTATTAAACCTATTAGATTATTAATTGCTAGGAGTCAAATTAATCTTAAAATTAGACTTGTGACCCCATTAGTAAATGTTCAATTTAAAAGATTTTTAAATTCTAGGTGTATAGTGTAAAAGTTTTTTTTTGTAATAATTGAGAAACGATTATTTTTGGCCCAAAAAATGTGGGGTAGTATAAGAGATGGAATAAATAGTGATAATCAGTTTATTGATAAATTAGATGAAGTTGAGGGGTCAAATGTAGAAAAAAGATTTGTTATCATTTTCAGTTTAATGTTTTTTTAATTTTTTTTTTCTAAGATGTTTCTCTGATCTTAAGGATTTATTAAAAGTTATGTTAATTAGATTTAATATGGTTAGAGTGAGAGGAAGAAGTGATAGTAATCATCAGTTTATAGGGAATATTTGGGGTATTAATGCAGTTGATTTCTCTTTTTGGTGAGTAAGGTTGTTACAGCGCTAAATCCACGTTCACACAAATACGACGATGGAAATGCTATCAAAAATCGCTGAACAATCGACCATAATCCGGGGTACAACTGTGGGATTGGCTTTTGCAGCCAATATTCTTGGTAGCTATACTTAAATCTAATTTTTAGTTCTTCGTTTGTTGTCAGTTCTAAAAGTTGTTCTTCTAACAGAGATGAATCGGCTGTATTGACATTTGAAAAAGGATCCAACACCCAGTCTGGTATGACCATGTTTAAAATGTCCTGGAATCGTTCCTTGAAATCATCGTGGAGATTCTCCAAGTGTTGACTGTAAACAAGCAAGTCATCATTGCTGGTCAATACTGCTGATAAATAGGAAAAGTTATTAAATTCGCGTCTGTAGATATTTCTCTTGTACAGTAATAGTTTAGCTACGAAAGCTGCAACGACATTTTTGGTTTTTATCATGTTTAAGTTGTCGCCTTGCAGCTGGAGATTCACTTCATTAAACAATTTAAATAAGTCTGTCAAGTACGCAACATCATTCTTTGATTTCCTGAGGTTGTCCCGCAATTTTGTGTCTTTGTTCTCCATGAACTCTATGACAGAGTCATACAGATCATAAAATCGAGTAAGACAATAACCTTTTGAAAGGCAGCGCACTTCTGTGTGAAGCAGCAAGCGTTTGGAATCTACATCATTAGCAAGGCAAAGCTGACTAAATAATCTGTCATTTAGTGAGTTTCTCCTGATTTTATTTACCGCTCTGATGACATATTGCAATGATGTATTCAGGCGTTCACTCAGATGTTTCGCTACCAAATGCTGGCGATGAATGACGCAATGTACAGCAAGTACGTCTGGGACTTTCTTTTTTAAGTACGCTATGAAGCCTTTGTGACGCCCAGCCATAGCCGGAGCGCCATCCGTAGCAGCTGACACAATATTCTTCAAAGGAATCTCCTTTTCTTCACAAAATCTTTCCAGTGTATTAAATATGGTTTCTCCTTTTGTATCTGTTTCTAAATTTCGCGCAAATAATAGTTCTTGACATATTTTCTCATCTTTGATAAACCTGACGTATGACAACAACAAAGCTTCATTAGTTGGTAAGGTAGACTCATCCAACTGAATTGAAAATTGGCAGGTCTGCAGGTGCGTACACAACGATTCCTGAATATTTTCAGACATCTCATCTATTCGTCTTTGCACAGAACTATTGCTCAAAGGAATTTTTCGAATAATATCTGCCGCTGGTTTATGAAGAACCGTGGTTATTACTTCTTTTAATGCCGGTAAAATTAAATCTTCGCCAATAGTGTGTGGTTTGCCTGTCTTAGCAATTAACAATGAGATATTGTACGAAGCCCGAAGTCCATCATCGTCTTGCTTAGAAGCTGCTGTAAAAAGTTTCGATAGAGTTGGCTGACCTACGTACTTCTTTTCCAGATCTTGAAAATAGGCCAAGTCTTTGCCTTCTTATCAGAGTGCATTTTGTTAAAATGATCTTGTACCCTGGAAGGCTTCATTGCTTCATTTGAAAATGACTTTTGACAAATAAGGCACATCGGCGACGATGGACTTGTGGGATTTTCGATAAATCCGTATTTCATATAATCCACACTGTACTGCCGTCTCTTCTTTTTTGCTTCCGACATGGTTTTGAGTTCACAAGTTCGCGAGTTAAAGATTCACTTTAAAAAACCTACTACCGGTTGAAAGCGAAAATGCTGATGCAAATGATATTAACAATTACTGCTTTTAGATATTATACAAATGCAAAACAAACCGACGGGAATAAGATAAACAGCTCATGCCTGTGACCGAATTCGCGTGGTTTAACAAAAACGTGTTACAACTTGATTGAAACGAACACGGTATGACACACCGCGTAGTGGAGATGCATAATGGATTGGCTGGTTTATATTAAAATGCGATATACTCAACGGTTTCCTTGGCGCCCCCTGATAGTCACTGAGCCTTCTACCGCCCCCCTGAAGACCTACAGCGCCCACACGCGAGCGTTATCGCCCACTTTGAGAAACACTGCGTTAGAGAAAGCTTTGACGAAGAGATAATGAAACGCCGCGACGATGCCATTAAGGCTATTCGAATTGACCAAGTCAAGCAACGGGACAGTTATAACGCTGAACGAGCCAAAGCGCCTATGTTTCAACCAGGAGACCTAGTCATCGTAGAACGGGACCCTCCAAGCACCGGTTTACCAAGAAAAACGGCTATCAAATACAAAGGCCCTTACCTGGTATCAAAGCAACTTAAAAACGATCGATACCAAATTGAAGACCTTCCAGAAAATCAAAGAACCAATCGATTTTACCGGAACACAGCACCCGTCGATAAATTTAAACGTCTCTCAATCATTGACAATTCCGACGAGACCCTGCGGCCGTATTCTGCAGAAAAGTTAAGCTCCTCCTTCTGCCCTTGGCTCGCTGGTCGGACCGTCAACCATTGCCCTTGGCCTTTTAATTGGCTACGTCTACCGATGACGTTCCTTGCCTTGGCTCAGTGATTGGAGGTTCAACCGGAAAAAATAAGCCTTTGAATTCAGTTCAGTTCGAGTTTCAAGTTGAACCAAATTTTGGTGTAAGGTCAGTGTACAGTGTAAATTTGTCGCCAAAGGTCAGTGCTGCAACCTTTCACCCGAAAGGTTTAAGCTATTAACGCCACCTATCATATGAACTGAATAGTAATTTCGTGCCGTCTGCTCTTTTTTAATTTTAAATGACGTCAACGTTTTTGAGACAGCCGCTTGTTAAGGTAACATCGTTTAATGTTGAGTAAGTAAATAATGTGCTTGACGTATTTGTATAAAAAATTAAAAAACAATTGTAATCAGGGTTGGCACGCTGGTATCCAGTCCGGTTTTATCCACCTGGATTAAACCGGTTTAAACCACGATGAAAAATCCAGTGGATTTTTCAAAACATATAATAAAAGAGTACAGCGCAGGCACCATAAAGTGAGATGGAAAGAAACGTTTGACCCACATGTCTTTACCTCTTTATTTCATCGAAATGGTCGATTCCCATATGTTGTGGGTTAGTTTGACGCGCCCTCCTCCCACTGCCCACCCGAAACTCGTGAGACTGAGTTGAATTTTTCGCAACGCTATATTGTTGGGTCGGACCGCGCATTTAGAAAAATCTTTATCAGACCCTGCCCTATTGAAGATCACAAAAAGCGTACCCGGGCCCGACCCTAGCTGCCCTATTGAAGATCACAAAAAGCCTACCCGGGCCCGACCCTAGCTGCCCTATTGAAGATCACAAAAAAGCCTACCCGGGCCCAACCCTGCCCTATTGAAGATAATAAAAATGTCTACCTGGGTAGACGGAATGATAACCCTACCCGACCCGACCAGCAAAACATTTTAAGTAATTTTCTCACCCAACCCGAGCTTGGATTTTCCGACCCGATATGGGTCGGGTTGGATTGAAAAATCCTGATTATATCAGGGGCCCTACTCATCTCAAAGGAAATGTCTATAGTTTTATCAACTTTTACGTACAATAAAAATGATTCTCAATTAGACGGCCTAGCAGAAGACAACTAGCGCGCTAAATGTAAAAAGAAGTGCTAAAATTAAGCACTAGAGAGTAGTTTAAAAAAAGCCAGATAAAAGCAATAAAATCCGGTTTAAACCAGCAAAAAACCATACCAGTGGCTTTTTCAAGAAAAATCCGGATTTTTGCCAACCCTGATTGTAATTGCTGAATTAAGTATTAAACGTCAAATCTTTCCCTGTTTCCATGTTGTTACTTTGATAACATCGAACCACAACTACCTAAGCGTAATGAAGGCATAACTTGAAGGGCACACATATTTTTGTGTCAGTACTTTTATTGGTAATGGTGAAACAGTAATTTTTTCATTCCTGTGTAATTTATCTTCAACTTTTGAAGTTGTAATTACATGTATATTTATATGTTCTAACATTGGTAAGATTTATTTGTAGTTATTGTATCGAATTATACATAGTAATGAAACAGGTTTAAAAAACTGAAAAGGCGCCGCATTCCCTCTATGAGTTGAAGGTTGTACCCTTGTTGGTGATCAGTGACTTAGGTAACACGACCGAAGAGAGGACAAAGATGTGATAACATATCACAAAGCAGGTAAATGATGTCCACCGCCCAGGCCCGGATCTCCCATAAGGCAGACCGGGCGGCTGCCCAGGGCCCCGCTGTTGGGAGGGGCCCCGCTAAATATCAAAGGCCTCCCCGGGCCGTTTCAGAATTGCAAAATTTTTCCTTTCAATTTATTTTAATAAATCGAACTGTTCGAGAATTCAGATTATGCGGCCTTTACACGCTCAATATTTTACACAAATTAAAGTGGGGGGGCATCTATAAAACTCATCATCTTATAGATTATTCCAAATTTTTTCCTTTGTTGTGCAAATTAAAATCCAACATTTTGTTGAATGGCCAATGTTTAGAAAAGACCCTTAAAACTTTACTGGCCGGGAGTGTGGCGCACTCCTGTAAGCCCAGCTTCTGGGCGGCAAAGTTTGAGGAAATACGACACATGTCGGCGATCCTACCCTATAGGTGCCGACTGTCCCGTGTCCGCCGGAGGTGACTTACCCCAATTCCACCTTCCGTCACCTCCCAAGTAAACCTCATTCCTTCCCTGCTTCTACACATACGACCTAGCGGCCCCCGTCAGTGCTGGGCCGCGTAGGGTCTCTCGCTCAATTCTTCCTGGTGCTAAAGGCCTAACGGCTAAGCTCTAGTGTGAGTAGGTGGTAAAGAAAAAAAAAACTTTACTGGAAGAGTATATTGATTAAATTCCACATGATATTTTCAATTATATTGAATTTATTTTTGTCTCAAAAAACCGTTGATATTGAGTCCATAGACCGGGTACAATATATTGTCCAAACATTACATATAAGGTGTCAAAAACATAGAATTCAATGTTATTCAAATGCGAAATATCGTTCAATTGTTTAAATAACATTGAGCAATAAAAAACTCGTACAATATGTATTTTCAGTTTTTTTATGGAAAAATTGTGCAACATTTATTGCAAATGATGTTCCATTTCCAAAAAAATATTGTGGCTTTGAACTTTGCAGAAAAGTTAGTTTGGATAGCGTTTATTTATACTTTGTAACTAAAACAACGGGCCACACGTTTTTTGCGCAAATTATTGAGCGTGTCGGGTTGGCTTTACATTAACATACCACTGGGAACATAATAGAAAGCCCATGTTGCAATAAAACTGGGGACCCTACACGCTCAATAATTGGCACAAAAAACGTAGGGCTCGTTGTTTAAGTTACGAAGTATAAATAAAATGTTATCCAGACTAACATTTGTGCAAAGTTCAAATATAATGGAAATTGAACATCATTTGAGGTAAATTTTGCACAATATTTGCGTAAAAAAATCTGAATGAGTTTTTATCGCGCAAAATGTTATTCAAACAATTGAACAATATTTCGTTTTTGAATAACATTAAAGTTTGTGTATTTGACGCTTTATATGTAATGTTTGGACAATAAAATTGTACACGGACTCAGCATCAACAATTTTATTGTGATCAAAATATATTCAATACAATTGAATATATCTATCATGTTGAATTCCATCAATATATTTGTCCAATAAAATTATAAGGTTTTTTTTTCTAAACAATGAGCTTTAAACATCGTGATGGATTTTGAATTGCACAATTAGTGAAAAGTCTTGGGGATAATTTTTAAGATGATGCATTTTATAGATGTCCCCCATTTAATTTGCGCAAAAAATTGAGCGTGTAAAGGCCACATAAAAACAATCCCAAGAACGAGAATTACAAGCGTTCATGAATGGTCAATGCAGACCATGCGCTAGCAGTTTTGTGAAGCGGGAATGCGCGATCTATTAGGCCATGCCACAATTGTGGGTGGAACCAAAATATAAGCTGACGACATTCTGATATAAAGTCCTCGAGCCTCGAGGAATTTGTCAATGATTTCGATATTAATGAATAAATATGGAACTTTTAACCTATACTAAAAAATTAGGGGCCTCGCGTTAGCAATCTGCCCTAGGCCGCGCACTGGCTAGATCCAGGCCTGCCACCGCCAATAGAGAACCCTTTCCGGAGGTGACAATGAATGGCATTCCTCGACAATATTCCACTTGTTATAGAAGAACGTTAAGCTCTGCGTATTGCAAATTTGGTAAGTTCTCGTAATGTATTAACCATGTTATTAACATTATTTTTGGTTGCAGGTGGGTGCAAGCTTCTTGAATAGCCTTCCTCCAGTTTTTGCTGAAGATTCCTCAAAGAGCCTTCTGCTTTCCATGAACATGGTGCACATCCACTTGCCACTGAAGAACACAGAAAAGGTCATAAGAATGGTTTCTATTCGACGTAGGGTATAATAGTCCACCTTCTGAAAACTTTATTTGGACATTTTTTTGAGATAGAGGGTTGCTGCAATGTCAGTTGACCATTGAGAGTTACTGCGGTGTCCTTTTAATTTTATTCTTCACTTCAACATTTCATAGTTCTTTTTTCCATCATTCCTTGCTATTGTTTCTGCATGCATGGTCTTCCTTTATTGTTTCATTTATGAATGGGCTAAACTTTCTTATAGCTTAGTCGCTGCCTAGTAAGAAAAGCAAGAAACGCTCATAGCTTCCGCTAATGCATGTTTGGAGGCCCTACTCATGTTTGCATCTGTATGGCAAATAATGACTGAAAATGGAAGGGCTTGGAATGAATACGAAAAGCTAAGGTTTGAAAATAAAAGGTTTAGACTGAAAACCGAGAGTATTCAAGCAGCAGTGAAAAATTGCAGCCTGAAAATAATTACTAGTTTTGTTTTTTGAAGACATGCTGCAGCGAAGCACGTTCTACTTTACTGTAGATAATATTCTAAATGCCATGATAGGTTGTTTGAATAACGTCCCCCTGTATTTCGATTATTTTCAATGCTCAATTTGGCATGCAGTTTCTTCATGATGGCATAAACTCTCTCTGATTATTGTATTATCCTTTGTGATTTTATAGTACTCATTGTAGATATTCTATTAATACATTTTCACCTAAGTTTCTTTAATTTCCAATTTGACACGTACTTTTTTTTCATTCTCTCATTATAAATAGTTACTTTTTCGCGTTTAATCCATTTAATATTTTAATTTATTACACGCGATATTTGCGTGTATTTTATGTCTTATTTCTCGCATACGTGTTAGTTTACTGTTAACTTATATTGTAATTTAGTAGAAGCTTCATTTAATAAGCCAATTAAATTTATTGCATGGGTTATATGCATGCATTGAATAATTTATTAGATAGACTTCATAACATTTTTTAAATTATTTGGATTTTTGTTATCATTGACTGTTATTAAAAGAGGTTGTGAGCCTTGTGTGGATAGCGCTTGTCATCCTCATAGAGCTAAGTGGAGCCGGGGAGGGGTTTAAAAAAGAAGAAAAAGTCTGTTACCGCCTTTAATGCTTTAAAACCGTTAATGGCATGTTTTTAATCTGTTCACATTAGAATAATGTTGATGATGTCTAGCCTTTACTCAAGATGACATTATTTATAACCAACATGCCAGCGCCCAATAAGTCCCGATACGCTCTCAAACCCAAAAATTCAGCAATTTATTTTCCACGTGTATTAAACTTTACATATTTCTGACTGTCAAGAGTTCATTGCTCTTTTCTGTTGCATGATTGCAATTTACATCCTCCTAAGTCTTCATGACCTATTTTAAATATAACTTAACTATTCTATTGTCATTCATTAGACCTATTTCAGATTTACCATATTCATATTATGAGAAACAAAGGGGTGATTATACCAATTGCTGCATACTGAAATGCTTACTTTTCAAGTAACTGTTCATTGGGAAGGTGTAAATATGGTTACTGGTTATGTTTTATTAGTTATGTCGATTTGCAATTGTAAAGCGCTAAGCGGGTGATCCGCGACTTCCAGTGTTAGTTCGAGGCGCAAATTGCTTGACACTCAGTCGCTGGATAAGCTTGTTCGTCAGCAGTTGGAAGATATACCTCGTCTGAGAGAGGAAAGGATAAATATTGATTAAAGGGTAAGGGTGTATCTCGCTCATCAACACACCATTCCATGAGAATATGATAAGTGCGAAATTGTTAGTGCCACAAGAGCATGAACGAATCATTGAATTGCTCTTGCGATTTTGGTCATGCTAAGTGCTCAAATAAGGCTTTAACCATTCAGTTACCACGGGCGATCAGCCCTCTCACTTTTTTACTGTAGTGAGTTCTAATTTCTTTACTGTGATCGACAGTTGCCACACAATCAGAACAAATAAAAAATCATAAAAGAAATAAATTAAATGGTGTGTTTTTATTTAAATCGGATTTTTAAAGGGGAAAATTAAAGAGTTTAGTTGAATACTTCATAAATTAATTAATCCTTCATAAATTACACTCACCACTTTACTCGACACGTTGATCAACGTCTGGAGGTTGATAAAAAGTGTTGAAATGTCGTCTGCTGTAAGTGCGTTCAGCACATAGCGTTACCGAAGCAACCATTAAAACCGGTGTTTAACCGGTAACTCATTTGCCAGTTTATGAAAAAACATTTTGAATTTGGTGTATAATTTGATAGTTTACATCTGAGTCTGCTCGTAATTTGCACCAATCACTGAGCCAAGGCATGTAACGTCATCGGTAGATGTAGCCAATTAAAAGGCCAAGGGCAATGGTTGACGGTCCAACCAGCGAGCCAAGGGCAGAAGGAGGAGCTTAACTTTTCTGCAGAATACGGTCGCAGGTCAAACTAATAGCCTTATCGTTAGATGTACTTCAAACGATTTGACCAAAAAATTTGGATCAAAGCATTTAAGGTTCGACGTCTCTGGTTCAAGCGACCCAATTTGGAGTATCACGTTTAATCAACGTATAAGCAATTCCTAGAAACCAGACAAAGTTTTTTTATTTTTAAGAATTAAATTTGATTGTAGTTCAAATAAATGGAATTTTATAGTTAAAATAATATTAACTACAATGATCAACATCTCGCGTCAAAGAACTGTTTTATTGTATTAATACAAGTATAATTTAATTACAAAATATCTCTTCCCAAAAGACCACCAAGGAGAAAGCTTTCTTACAACAATTTGTAACGTTGGAATATAGATTCCTTGCTAAACCTGATTTTTTTCCTTGCTCGATGGCTTCTCGCTTGTTTTGGAGATTTTCCATCGTTCTTAAAAACCCACACCTGAGGAGCGAGGGGCTAACTAGAGCTTTTGAATAGAGATGGAAAGAAAATGATGTTATCGTCAACACGGGAGCAAGGGACTTTAACTTGTGAGCCCTTATTATTATTAATGACTAGGGGGGCTCGCGCCCTAGCACCGATGTCATTGGCATATACTGCACCCTCGTATTCAAGCCTTGAATATAGACCCGTAGCCACAGCGTAGCGAAGAATTCGCTCCTCCGTAATAGAGGAGACCCACGAGGGTACCACAGTGTGTGAATCAAAATATTCTAGTCTAAGCGATGCGAAGCAGTCGCACTCGCAAAGTACGTGAGCGGATTTTTCTTCCTTCTCCGGACACGACCTACAGAGAGGGTCGTCGGCAAAACCCATCAGATGGAGGTGCCTATTTAGCCGGCAGTGCCCGGTCAGAAGACCGGTGGCCAGCCTAATATCCCATCTGCTGAGCGAAATTAGGTCTCTAGCACGAGACCTGCAGGGACCATTGACTAACTGTTTTGTCTGTCTCTGGCCCTCCATGTTATGCCAGAGCTGGTTTTGTATGACAGTTCAACCTATCATGCAGACTCCGTTTGACGTGCCCGTAGGGGATGGGGACGGCCGGCTCCGGCCACAAGAGCTTGGCCTCCGCGCCCCTTTTCGCAAAACTATCGGCTTGCTTATTGCCATAATATCCGCTATGCCCTGGCACCCAGTACAACAGAACCCTGTTGCAGGACGCCAGCCGCGCTAGCAGATCAAGGCAGCTGCGCACCAGTTGAGAGGTAATCTGACACTGGTTCAGCGCGTTCAGGGCGGCCTGACTGTCAGAATAAATTCCCACAGTCCGTCCGGTATACCCTTTGTTAATGCTGTAATCTGCGAAATAACAGATCGCGGCAATTTCCGCCTGGAACACACTAGCGAAGGTGCCCAGGCAAGCAGAAAAGCCGACCCTCGTGGTTTGGCAGTAATAGCCGGCGCCAGCGCCAGAATCAGTCTTGGAACCATCGGTGAACCAAATAGTTTCACCCCCAGTGCCAAGAGGCAGCAGGTTAGTCCACTCGGCCCGACTGGGAAAGTGGATGCTGAATGGCTTAGTGAAATCAAAACTGGTAACGGTTTTGTCAGAGCACATCGTTAACGACGGCTCAAGTGCGGCGTTCTCCCGAAAGAGCTTCGTATGGCTGTAATCAGAGAGTCTTGGAACCCAACAGCCATTAATTTTGAGCCTGTAGGCCCCCATGACAGCCTCCTCCTCAATGAAGAGATGAAGAGGATGCATGTCAAGGAGCACCTCCAGGGAAGCAGTTCGGGTCGATCTCATGGCCGCCGTAATTCCAATGCAGGCAAGCCTTTGAAGCTTGCGCAGGGCAGCCTGCACCGTCTTGAGCCGGACCCTTGTCCATCAGACAATTGCCCCGTAGGATAGTATGGGTCTGGTGATCCCAGTATAGAGCCAGTGTACACCCGAAGCAGCTACAGCCCCCCAGCCCCTCGAGCCTCCCCAAGAGTTCGTCCATCACCAGGCACCACAACAGGGGGAGAACACTCCACCCTGAGGTCAGCCCCTGCTGGTAGTCACCCCTAGAGAGTCCCCAAGGAGGGACGCCGACACCTTGCGGTCGGTAAGCATGGACTTGATCCAGCGGCCAAGGGTGTCGCTGATGCCAAATCTCTTAACAGCTTCAGTAATAACCAAGCTAGAGACCTTATCAAAGGCCCCCTCAATATCGAGGAAGACGGCCAGTGAAATTTCTTTAAACTCGAATGCCCTATCCAGGCAATTCGAAAGGCCGTGAAGGGCCGTCTCAGTGGATTTGCCTTTTTGGTAAGCGAATTGTGAAGAAGAGAGAGGAGTTACCGAAAGTACCGCGTCTCTAATGTAACTGTCCACCAGCTTCTCCAGAATTATGAGGAAGAAGGAGGTCAGACATATGGGCGTAAATGCCTTCGCCTCGAGATAGGAAGCCTTCCCGGGCTTGGGAATAAAGATGGTCCTGGAGCGCTTCCAGTCACGAGGTGTGTGACCGAGAGCAATGCAAAGTCTATAGATCTTGCATAGCGGAGAGGCAATGTGGTCTAAGTCCTCCTGCAAAAGAAGAGGGAAGACCCCATCGGGTCCCGGAGACTTGTAGGGCTCAAAACACTTGGCAGGCCACCGAAGCTTGGGAATCGTGACAACCTGTCTGGCTACAAGCCAGTCTTCCCTCTTAGCCCTGTGCAGGACAGGGTAGAGAGATTCAGGGTTTGTTGGATTGATTAAAATAGGGTCAGGAAATTGGACCTCCAGCATGTGCTTGAAATTCTCAACCCCAGACTTAGTGTACACACCCTCCCACAGCTTAATAGTATTAAGTCGATGTGTGCTGTCCTGCGCTAGAATCTGACCGTAGCAGGGACATTGGAGACTTGCTCACAGAAGGTCCGCCAGGAGTCCTTCTTAACAGCTCTAATGGCCCTGTTATAGGTGTTAAGGGACTGCCTGTATCCAGTCCATTCACCCGTGCGCTTGGCTTTGTTAAAGAGCCTGCGTGTGTATTTCCGAAGCCGGCTGAGATCCACCAAGGGACAAGCCCTTGCTACCCTTTTGTATATTTCTTTAGATTTGGTTTGGCTCTCCTACAAGAGAGTCGCAATAAAGTTTACTATTCATCAGCTGCTCTTTGCACCGGATTGTGTCGTTGAATATTTCTATAATATAAACTCAAGAGCTGATAAGGTTATTTTCAGTGGAGACCAGGGCTGAATATATAGAAGTTTTAAGGAACGAAGGAAATTTTGTGTATTATTATTTCTCACAGTACAGAATAAAAATGGTTTTATATTCACAATTTTGGTTTAAAGCCTATTATTGTATTTAATTATTAACTAGACTGTGCTCTTGATGTGCTCTCGGAGAGATTAAATGATTGAAGCTTCACTTCACTTACAATTAACTTTATAATTAATTATAAATTCTAGAAGTTCTACTTCGCGTTTCATTAGATTTGATATTTAAAAGACAACTGACCATTTCATGTCTGCTGGATTACCGAAACTGGAGTGCCCCAATTTTACCACTAACATCTATTTTATTCCAGTATAGTGTGCTAAAGAATAGTTTTTACCTCTCCGTGTGACGTAGTCCAGGAGAGGTTCTGTAACGGCCGTGTCTGTGTGTCTGTCTGTCCGTTGTTACACCCACGTGACCGCGTTCGCAGTTTGCGTATCGGAGCAAACGTGTTCCCAATTTCCGGACCGCATTGACAGGTCACAGAAATTTAGAAAATTGCATTTCTCTCCGTTGGCTACTCTAAACTTGAGTTCTCACACCACCATGTTTGGTCTTCGTCCATCCCACATGGAAATCAGTCTGTACATACTGGCTTCTAATCACCACCATCTTCTGGTCTTCGTCTATCCCACATGGACACCAGTCTGTACATACTGGCTTCTAAACACCACCATCTACTGGTCTTTGTCTATCCCACTTGGACACCAGTCTGTACATACTGGCTCATAAACACCACCATCCACTGGTCTTCCGTCTACTCCACATAGACACCAATCTGTATCATTGGCTTCTAACACCACCGTCATCTGGTCTTCCGTCTATTCCACATAGACACCAATCTGTATCATTGGCTTCTACTCCATTATCATCGTTTGGTTTTAGGATATACGCGGCGATCAGCTAGGGTTACGAGAAACGTCTAGCCTCCCTAAGGTGGGATCGCCACCGAAGGTTTTCGCAATTGCGCTTTTTCCTTACTATTATAATGGAAACGAATCGTATATATACCACAAAATTTGAAGAAAGCGGGCAAGAGGGGTACCCTTTACTTTAAACGTCAATATTAGCAAAGTTTGAGATGATAATAGGTATAACTTTATTTTAAACGATTTAACTATTATTAATGTTAATTATTGAAGATTAAAATAATTATATTTATTTAAATATTATAGATAAACCTCTCGTGCAAAGAGAGAGATTATCATCACCTCCTATATCTACCAAGGCCCGTGCATGCGATATATTTCCTTCATTGCTTCCTTTATCTATCAAGGCCCGTGCATTGTGATATATTTCATTCATTGCCTCCTATATCTATCAAGGCCGTGCATTGCGATATATTTTTCAAAACAACAACCAAAATGGGAAGCTCCTCTCAGAAACATAATAATTTCTTTTCTCTGTATATGAAATGAAAATATAGATAATATTGCGCTCCTTCTTTAATGGTATCAAAAGCGGATGAGAGGAAAAGTATGAAAATGGCCAAAAGTCGCGAGTCGTCTGAGTTTCGCCTTAGTTGACCGTTTTATTGGCGTATCTATACTGGGCCTGTTCACTCCCTTAAAATAGGTCTTGTGTTAATTCGCGGTTACGCGGTTACTGCCGTCTGCTACTGTGTATGCTAGAACTTCCTGGATTTGTGTTAGTAGTCAGGACAGAGAAGCTGGTAATATTTTAAAAGGTATTTGAAGGTATAATATGGATTTTAGTAAGGTAAGTGTAACCCAAAAAACAAATCTCGGTAATTTAGCTATAGCGCGAGCAGCTTGCGTCGTGATGCGCGTGATCAAGTGGGCTATGGTTAAACCAAGGAGCATAAATGTCTGAACTACTTTCAGTCGCGAGTTTGCAAGTCCATCAGTCACTAGTGGGCTAAATAGTTATTGGCGAAACTTTGATGTCCGCCTTTTTTAACACAGGCTCTATGGCCATTGTCATACTTTCCCTCTCATCCAAATTTGATGGTATCAATCCTTGCCTGTCTATTAATATTTTACGTAGGAGTAATACGTTTTTAGCGAAGTCTAGAGAGGATAAACATAAGCGAGATTATTTCGGTAAAAAAATACTGCTTTCATTAAAGGGTTTATACTCCTTGTTACTGTTGTATAGAGTAATCATGCTAAAAGCTTAAAAAATTACGAGAGGACAGACCTTTTTTATCCTCTTTATTTATTCTTAATAAGAATATAGAACATTTATTTTATATCAAAAAATACTTTTTGGTGCTAAGATTGTTTTAAAAAAATCCAAATTGGTAAAAAAGACAAATGATATTTTTCAAATCTAATGAGATAACGCCCACCTAGTTGAAAATTGCCATTTTTATCCGCGGGAGCCATTCTTAATGAGAATTTCGATGCTAGTAGGTTGTCAATTAAACTACCGGTATATTATTAGTAGTATAGACCCACACTTCGTACCTCCGTAGGTGTAGAATGTAGGTGTAGGTGTAGAATGTCAAGGTCACTGTGTCAATGACCTATGACGTCATTATGCCACGCCCACTTGGGAAACCCCGCGCGCCACCTGGCGGCAGCGCGCCCCCTCGCGGGAAAACTCGCGCGCCCCCTCGCGGAAAAACTCGCGGGCCCCCTGGCGGGAAAACACTGAGCGGGAATCTGGCAGTCCTGTCTCTTCTACAACTGTATCTGTGACGTCATTGGCGGGAAAACACCGTGCGCCGTCTATTGGGAAACTCCTCTCTTCTACAACTGTATCTGTGACGTCATTGATAAGAGACGAGAATGGATAGCTTTAAACGTACATTGACAAGGGTTAAATATTAACTGTATCTGTGACGTCATCGATAAGAGACGAGGATGATTGGATAGCTTTAAACGTACATTGACAAGGGTTAAATAGAAAATCTCTCATTTAGAAAGTGTAATTATGGAAAATAAGTTAAGCCGAGTGTATTATAACAGTGAAAGTCCTCTCAGTTACGGTAGCGTAAAGAAATTGAAACAAGGAGTGAAAAATGTTTCGAAGAAAAAAATTAAGGCGTGGCTTCAGTCTCAGCCAACATATACCATTCACAAATCAAGGAGGATATACTTTCCAAGAAATCGTTCTTACGTTACAACAGCCAATGAAGTATTTCAGTGCGACTTGATCGATCTACGAAATCTTAAAAAATATAATAAAGGGTTTCAATATATTCTAACTATTATTGATATCCTCTCAAAGTATGCTTGGAGTCTTCCTTTGAAAAATAAAACTAGTAAAGAGGTTTTGAAAGCTTTGCGGAGAGTTATTAAAGAAAGAAAGCCGTTACGAATTAATGTTGATCAAGGTAGTGAATTTTTATCAAAATTGTTTAAAGATTATTTAAGAAAAGAGGGGATAAGTCTTTATACTAGTGTAGGTGCGATTAAATGCGGAGTAATTGAAAGGTTTAATAGAACTTTAAAGGATAAAATCTTCAAGGTATTAATTAGAACGAAGAAACTAAATTACATTGATGCCCTACCAAAAATAATGAAAGCCTACAATTCAACTGTACATTCAAGTACTGGTTTCGCTCCCGTTAATGTCAATTTACAAAATGAGCATTTAGTGTGGAAACGTCTGTATGGTAAACAATCTAGGGCAAAACAACCAATGTTAAAGGTCGGTGATCTTGTTAGGCTATCAAAAAGCAAACCTTTGTTCGAAAAGGGTTACAAAGGGTACTGGACCAAGGAAATATTTATCATTTCAAAAATTCTGTACAGAAACCCCGTTTGTTATATTGTAAAGGACTTTGATGATGAAGAAATAAGGGGAGCCTTTTACGAATACGAACTTCAAAAAGTTATCTTGTAAAATATAAAGAATAGTAATTGAAAAACAAAAAACATTTAAAGAAAATGAGTCATGTCGAACGATTCATTTTACGTAACTCTCGTGAGTACGGCTTCTATGAACGTGTTTCCGGGAAACACGCAATCTCATTTTAAAGTTCAATTACCAGCTCCATTGAATTTGAATGGAAACTGGCATGTGGGTTTAGCCGAAGCATTTTTACCTAAAGCTTGGGATAATGTGTCTGCAGACTATCTATATTTTAGGGCTGGAGTCTACGATTATACGGATAATATTTGGGATCAATCAAAGGTGCAATTTACCGGCGGAACTTTACGCGGAGATGGTTACGACGCGTACAAAAATTTATTAAAAACTATGAACAATGCCATACCACCGGAAATACGATCTTCGGTATACATGTTTGTAACATATAGTGACGATAATGAAAAAGCTTTTTGCGCCCTGAGGGCTAAAAATGGGTATGAAATTCAAATACCTGAGGAGATGGGTAAAATCCTAGGCCTGAGTTCCATGGAATGGATAAAAGAAAGATTTACGTTTCCCGAAGAACTCGTTAAAAGAAAGAAAGAGGACCCTCTCGTCCTAGATAGTTCCAATAATTTTTTCTATATCAGGAAGAGAGAAGGTCATAAAAATGCTCGAGAGCTGATATTACAAATTCAACCGGGGCAATATACAAGCATTGAAAACGTCATCGAAGCTATGACCAATGAAATTCCTACGAAACCTAGATCTAAGATTACGATAAACCTGAATCCCGACGGAAAAGTAAATATAAAATGTGTAAATGATTATTATCTACTGTTCACGAAAGAAAAGTCGGGTCTTGGAAGATTGTTAGGGTTTCACGAGGATCAAATGGACTCTCCTCTTAGAAATTCAACTAGTAAGAGTATAGCGGATATTGACAAGGGAACTGCAAGTTTATATATTTATACAAATTTAATACTGCCTCAAGTAGTTGGTGATGTCTATGCTCCGTTACTAAGGGTTGTACCTATAGTCAATGATAAATCAACAACGTTAGCCGTCCATCGGTTTCAAAACATTGACTATTACCCCTTAAGATGTCCGTCATTTGAAATGATAGAAATAGACATGAGAACTGATTATGGAGAGAATATTATGTTTAAGTTAAACAAATCAGTCATAAAACTTCATTTCATACTCAAACATGACACGAAGTAACATATACCTAAACTACTACTTGAACCAAACCGGAAGTGGTCTTACCGGAAGTGGTCTTAGTTACTTCCGGGGACCAGTATTTCAGAGAGGAAATGGTCTCGGAAGCATTTTTAAAAGCTTAATAAGATTTATAACACCAGTTTTTAAGCCCGTTGGAAAAGCATTAGGAAGAGAAGCCCTAAGAACTGGGTCCAAAATAGCTGGTGATTACATTGCGGGCAGAAACCTAAAAGAGTCTCTGAAATCTAATTTGAGTGAAGCTGGAGCAAATTTATTACAAAAAGCGAGTCAACACTTGTCACAACCGCAAACTGGTTCGGGTCGCCGTAGAAAGCTGAAGACTAGAAATCGAAGCATAAAGAAAAAACGAACCAAGACTGACTTTTTGGACTAAAAAACAATAAACATGGTTGAGGGTATGATGTCAGAACTGGATTTATTCGCGGTATCACCGGCGAATTACAATGTAGAAAATAGTGACTACGTAATTTACAAACCTTTGGCGTCAATTTCGGATCAAGGCCCTATTGAGTTCTTTGTTCCAGGATCTAATGATCTCTATACGGACTTGGCTAAAACATTGCTACAAGTTAGAGTAAAATTACTCAAAGATGATGGTTCTGCTTTAACTGCTCTAGAAACGGACGTGGGTCCTGTAAATTTGTTACACGCCGCTCTGTTTAATCAAGTAGATGTGTTTTTCGGAGATACTCAAGTTGATACTTCGACAAACGCTTATCCGTATTTGGCATTCTTTGAAACGCATCTAAATTACGGTGACAGTGCAAAAAATTCCTATCTGTCTGCAAAAATGAACTACAAAGATAATCCAGTAGATGCCGCAAAAATGTTTTTAGCTGCGAATAAAAATGATAACAATGGTATGTTGAAAAGGAAAAATCGCGTAGCCCTCTCAAACCCCGTTGATATGATCGGTGATTTACATCTTGATGTGTGTCGAATGGACAAGTTTCTTTTAAATAACGTAGATGTTAGGTTTCGATTCATAAAGTCAGTAAACGAATTTGCTATTATCTCAACAATAGCAAATCAAAAATTTAAATTTAAAATATTAGACGTAACTTTACTAATTAAAAAGGTTAAGGTAAATGCGGAAATAATGTTAGCTCACGCTATGGTTCATGAAAAACATAACGTTATTTACCCTATTAACCGGACCGTGTTAAAATACTTTTCTATTAGCAGTGGTTTAACGGATATTACACGCGAAAATGTATTTATGAATAAAATGCCAGCCCGGGTAATTATTGGTTTAGTTAGAGCGGCAGCCTTTAACGGGGATCTGAGTTTAAATGGTTTCGAATTTGCTCATTTCAATTTAAACTACTTGGCCTTAACAATAGGGAACCAAACATTTCCCAACCCTCCGTTTACGCCAAACTATAACGTTAACGAGTATTCCCGAGAGTATCTTTCAAATTATACGGCTTTGGACTTGTTTAAAAGAAATAAAGGAAACTGTGTTTCTTACGAAGAATATAAAGAAGGTAACGTTCTCTACGGATTTGATTTAACCCCGGAAGAACAAGCTAGTGCTGACCATCTATCACTGAATAAACAAGGAAACTTGAGAATATCAATGAAATTTAAGTCTCCGTTGATTCATAATGTAACGGCTGTTGTTTACGCGGAATTTGAATCGGAAATAATAATTTCAAAAGATCGTACCGTGATTTACAATCCCTCCGGAGAATGAACACCGTAGAAATAAACGAATTTTTAAAGTGTGAATCCGTCACAAAACCATTTTTTCTCGGTGTTTTTGCCTTTGACCAAAAACCATTACCACCCAGACAGAAAAAATATTGTTTTTGTTTGAATACGGAACCAAAATCAAGCCGAGGCATTCACTGGTTAGCAATCTACGTAGATAATGGAATAGGTACCTTTTTTGATTCTTACGGAAATGATCCTTTTTACTACAATCTTGTAGACCTTAACCTTTACGCTAGTAAATGGTATTTTAACAACGTACCTATACAATATCCTTTGTCCGAAACGTGTGGACTACATTGTATTTTCTATTTATTTAACATGTGTAACGGCTATACCCTAGATATTATTATTCAAGACTTATATAATCCTCATGATTTAATGTATAACGAAGCAATGGTACTTTTGTTTATGTGCAATCATTTATTAAATCATAAAGACATGTATCGTAATCAATAAACTTTATTCGTATAAATCGATCCATTTATTTTCCGTCTTTCGTCTTTTGTTTTGTCGTCTTACAGTTATGTTTGATTCTTCTTCTTTTGGTTTGGAATTTTTTTTAGGTTTCCTTCTTAGTTTAAGCGGAGAGTACAATTTTTTCAGTTCTTGATATTCGTGAATTACTTGGGCCATACTGTTTTTCCTATTCTTTTTAAGCCTTTCAGGATTTGGTAATACAGTAGATACTGGAGCAGAAAATGTAAATGGCGGAGCTGGTGCTGTTGCTGCTGGTGACTGCGTTGACATCACATTTGCAGGTGTTGATGGCATTATATTTGGAGGCAGTGTAGGTATTAGATTAGGTGTCGATGTCGGGACCATTGGAACTGACAATGGTTGTACAATAGGGGGTTGACTTAATTTTACGGTCGGTGGTTCAACAAATTTCTTAACGTTTAGAAACTTTTGTAGCGTTGTCAAATATTCTCTCAATTTTGTTTCGGATGTTCCTGGTTTTTCAAGAATTTCACTCATTTCTTTGTCTAAATCGGATAATTCTCTGTCTACGGCCGACAAAACTGTAGAAGCCGGAACTAGTATCATTTTTTTCATCGTACAGCGTTAATCGCCGAAATTACACTAGGGACCAATGTTCCTAGTAGTAAAGGCCAGAATCCCCCTGTTTGATTAGTCATCAAACGACGTTTCTTTTTTAATGACAAAGATTTCAGAGCTAATCTTCTTATAACCCTTTTATGACTCCTAAGTTTTGTCTTTTGAGCCTTGGTGATTGGCAAGCCTCCAGTTGTAATATTATGACAAATATTGCAAATAGCTTTTATCTGCGCATTGCTACTATTTTTAAGAATTTTTTTTCTTTGTTTACTATGTTTTAAAACGTGTAAGAAGGGATAGTGTGGACGAAGTGATCGGGGTACCATCGTTATGGTAAATAATTTATTTTGGTGAGTTCGCGTTAATTTAATCCTCGACAAAAACTATCATAGGACCATCAGAAGGAAGGACATTGCTCCTTAAACGTAGTTTATCATCTTGGTCCTGTTTACAATCAATTAATATATAACTATGAGGTTTCTCCGTAGCCATTTCATAGGCTTTAGCTAAAAAATGTTTCTTTTTGGGAAACGTTTGCCGTCCTAGGTATTCAACAGCGGACGAATCTCTCGGAGACTTATAGATAATTATATAAGAACAATTAAGACTTACTGTCCTGGCCTCTTTCCCCTTAGCGAAGAGGTTCTGCGTAATTAAAATCAACGAGGTATTGAGATGATGAGAGCCCTTGACAAACCAATCAGAAATTTGACTGCTACTATTACACTCGGATGATAAGTCGTCGAAAATCAACAGATAATTTTTAGTCCTATCGAAGAAATCTTCGTCATTAGGCGGTAAACCTTTTATAAAATCGATATTTCCAATTTTTCTTTTTAATTCGTCAAATTTTGGTTGATACATAGAATAACAATAAACTATACGATCTGGAGGTGGCTCAATCATTAATCGACTATTTTCCAACAATTTAAATACAAATGTCGATTTTCCCGACATAGTTGGTCCGGAGCAAACCATTTGATACGGATGAATAAATTTTAATCTGCATGCCATAATTTATAATAAGTGAATAAAACCTTTTTTTAGAAAAATGCTAATATATACATACGAGCAAGGTTGATGCAAAAGTCGTCAAGACGACATCGTGGATATATATCCCGCGAATTACGTTGAAGAAGTTAAGAAGTAATTGTCAAAAATTGCGATTAATTGAAAAACAGCAGCGCGTGTGTGCATCTAGGGACTAGAGTACGTTACTTGAAATAAACCTCAGAAACAGATGAAATCGTTTCTTCAGTCCCTGCCCCTTCATTTTATTAAAAAATAAAAGGAACGAAAAACGAAATATCAAAGACAAATAAACAACAACAATAGCTCTTCATTTAAAAAACAAACTCTTAATGAAACATCTCTTAGGGTTGAGTTCGGGTAAGGTATAGGGTTCGAGGTTGGTTACGGTTAGGGTTTGGGTTACGGGTGGGGTTTGAGTTCGAGTTACGGGTTGGGATTTGAGGTTAGATTAGGAGTATAGTTTGAGGCTGAGTGTTTCAAAATGGTTACTATTTCCCCGCGAATTACGTTGAAGAAGTTAAGAAGTAATTGTCAAAAATTGCGATTAATTGAAAAACAGCAGCGCGTGTGTGCATCTAGGGACTAGAGTACGTTACTTGAAATAAACCTCAGAAACAGATGAAATCGTTTCTTCAGTCCCTGCCCCTTCATTTTATTAAAAAATAAAAGGAACGAAAAAGGAAATATCAAAGACAAATAAATAACAACAATAGCTCTTCATTTTAAAAAACAAACTCTTAATGAAGCATCTCTTGTCCATTAATTGTAAAGAAAAACAGAAAATAAATGACACTATTAAACATTGTGGTGAACTGTTTTATTATTAATTTTCATTTTCTTAACCGATCAATTAAGTTATTAGGATATTATTTCTGTATTTTTCATAATAGAGTTGAACTGCCTATCTCTACGAGGTTGAATTCAGGGTTCGTACAAACCTGGGAAACTGAGAAAACTAAGGCAAAAAATTCAGGGAAATTTAGAGTTTATGGTAAAATTCAGTTGGAGCGGCGCCTGTACGTAATTAACTGTTAGAACGCGTCTTCTATTGTAGGTCTTGGAGTAGTGTTACGGTTAATGTCTTCCCCCATAAAACCGTGTTCGAAGGGATAATTATTTGACGGACTATGCCAATCAGTAGTTTGTTCGCAATCGTCAGCATCTTTTAATGAGAATAATGGTTGTAAAATGCAGTTGGAACACCAACTTTTGTTATAGTTCCAGATATAATAGCGTAGCGCGTCTTTACTATTAACCTGATAGTGATCAGTTAACTGTTCATATTTAGCGTTTAAACAATCGTTTAAACTATGATGAAAATAGCAACCGGGACATATTCGTCTATAATTTTGAGGGCAACCACAATAGCAAATTTTTACAAAATATTGGTAATGTAAATGATTTTGTTCATTTGTTAAGATAAATGGTGGCGTTTCTATCCGATTGCGATGCACTAGTTCAAATTCTTCAAACGTTAAGGGAATGAATTCGTCGAACACTATTTTTCTCTCTATAGACGATTTTGATATACTTATATCCAAATCTTCGAAAGTTCCCGGTGGTCGATGTTTCTCTACTTCGGCGGCTTTAAAAAAGACTGATTCTATTTGCCCCCAAAAAGTTTTCGGTATAAAATTTTTTACATCGTTAAAATTAAAATATCTTTCATTATGCAACTTATATTTAAAAACATGCATCAAATTTTTTATAGCGATATCTTGTAAAGACGTTACTTTAACGTCTTCTATTTTTTGTTTTTTTCTCGGAGATTCTATTATATTTTCTTCTTCCATTTCGGTCACAAGAGCGTGTCTCTTACTTTGATTCGCTGTATAAAATAACTATTTCCCTTTTACTAAATTTTCTAGTCCATTTGAAAAGTATAAAGTACTCACCTTTTTATGGAAATTTGTTATAGCAAGTTGTTAGTAAAGTATTTTCCGGTCCGAATGATTCTCGTCCTTTAAGGTATGCTGAACCGAGGTTCATAGATTTTTGTAGAACGAAGTCTATAACCTTGACGTCACACGTATATTTCAAATTATCTTTGACGCCAACAAACCTTGTTTTCGCTTTATAAAAACACCTGTTAGTTATAAGAGAGAAAAATATAACACGGTATAGGCGCTATATTATTCACCTTCAGGTATAACGAAGCCTCGGATCCTAGCTAGCTTAATAGTATTTTATGGAACGAAGTCTATAACCAACAACTGTTAGTTCTAAGAGAGAAAAATATATTTCGAATTATCTTTGACGTCAACCAACCTTGTTTTCGCTTTATAAAAACAACTGTTTATTATAAAAATATATCCTTTACAAAAGTAACCTTGGTTCGCTTGTTAAGGACTCTCGCTAAGGGGATTCGAACTCGTGATACATAGAACAACGAGTTTAAAGGCAGATACGTTAACGAGCGAGCCAATGTTACTTGAGGGTGTATTCGGTTGATGACTATAGTACCGTGGATTTATTAATATAATATGATTCTTTCCCCCCGTGACGAAAAGTATATCTGCTGGATAATCAAGTTCGCTACTAACCATAAGTTACTGTATTCAGATCTAAAAACTATCAAATTCTCCCCGCCATAATAATAGTCATGTCTTTATCGAATATACCTTCTCTGTATACCTTGGCTAAAGAAGCGTCGCGCGAAACTTTTAATATACTATACGAGTATGAACTCGCTTCTCGGCATGATCTTTATTCGGGTTGTTTACCAACTCATATCGCTACTGAACTTGAAGAAACACTCGCTACCGCCGGTCAGTGCCTCGATTCAAACATTTTAAACTATCTTTCGGCGCAAGATGTTTTCGACACTCGAGTTAAAGCGCATTATAAACTTTCATTTCTTCAGTACAATTATGTTATGACGCACCCCTCGGAATTACCTCACAATATTCCCGATTGGCGTCACGGTAATCATGTTGTAAAAGACTATTTTAAATTAGAAAATGTTTTTGCGTGCCCCAACAAAAACACACATTGCTTAAGGTGTCACGAAAACGATTCAAAACGTATATTAAAACTTTGTTCCACGTGTTATTACGATATCGATATGAATATTGAGAAAGACTTTGATCAAGTGACCCGTGTAAAATATCATTCAATTATAGATAGAAACGATATTTACGACAATATCGTTCTGGATAAGGGTAACAATTGGTGTAACAATTGTTACACTACCCCCTTATTCACTATTTTTCCGGAAACCATTTGTAAAGAAACATTTAAAAATATTTACCACGTCGTTAAACGTCCCCTAATATTCGATGAAACAGACGTCGAATTCAAAATCTTAAAATACCCCCGCTTGTAATATTACTTTTAATGTATAAATTTAAACTTTACCCCCCAGTTCCCGTGTAATTTAAAAATCCTTGTAAAATATTGTTTAATTTCTGTTACTTTTGTATTATATTTCCTATATCACGTAATACGTGGGGTACATGTGTATTTTCACAAAGTTTCTGTAAGACTCAATATCATATTGATCATAATAACACGTGAAACAAAGTTTTTTATTTAGTTTATTATTAGTGTATTTAGTTTATTATTATTAGTTTATTTATATATTGTGCATTTATAACATTAAAGTAAAACGAAATAAATTTCCTTACCTACATCCCCAATATCACTCCAAAATTATTACGATATTTTTCGTTTGAATCAACTAACCATTCCACGAACATCTGTCACGACAAAACGGAAACAGTAGGTGTACCATTTTTGAACGCTTTTCACCCAATACCAGTTTAATATAAACCAACTAGTTTTTTCTACCTTTGGCTGCATAGTGATAATTTATCTTGGGTTAGTGTAGTTTTAGAGTGTTTTATTGTGTTTTACTGTGTTTTGGTGTGTTAGTTTTTTGTACCTTAGTGTATTTATTTACTTTTAATGTATTTTATTGTGGTTTTTTATTTAAATCAGTAAGTATACAGATCATAAACAAAAAACATTGAGATTACTTGAATATCAAGTATAGATTAACTTAGTTTTGAAAAAGTCAATATCGTTTATGATACAATTAAAAAGAAATGGCTCGTCAATTGGTTGGTTAGAACCAAAATCATTTCTATAATTTTCCAAAACTTTTTCATAATCAATTTTTTTCAAGGCCTTAATGAGGTTTTTTTGCACTCTTTCATTCCAATCACTTTCTTCTAATTCACATTGTACATCGTGAGCAATCTGGTTTTGACAGGCCTCGTTTTGACAATATTTGGTTATTTCCAATAATATTTCAGTCAGATTCTTAAGAACAGCTTCTCTCATGGATTCCACGGCTCTAGTTTTCTCTACCAACTCATTGTCAAGCAGTCCTCTAATTTTTTTTAAGTGCTCCCAAGAAGTATGGTTAAGGGAAATTCCCTCGCCAGTAGCGTACATGAAGTTATATTTTTCACATTTTCCTCTAGTGTATTTTCTTATGTCCAATATACGTTTCTTTCCACGGGTAAACATTCCAATTTCAAATTTGAAGTAGTAGGATATAACCAAACGGAAAAACGCGGCGAATTACCCTTGAAGAACGTATCAATCTCGTTGGTATACTCAAAGATATTACACCATAGGTCCTTTTGCAAACATAACTCTACACCCGTATCAGTCCTTTTCCAGTAAACCTCCGGGGATAAGACGTTACCGATCCAAACCTCTACCTTATCCGCTACACTATGAACTTGACACATCTTCATTTAACAATGATAAAACTATACCGCAGCCCCTTACGCGACACAACAACTCTTTGAATGACGTCACTGATACAGTTGTAGAAGATTTAAGCCTTGTCAATGTGCGTTTAAAGCTGAAACACGAATGACGTCACAGATACAGTTGTAGAAGAGAGGAGTTTCCCAATAGGCGGCGCACGGTGTTTTCCCACCAATGACGTCACAGATACAGTTGTAGATTTTCCCGCCAATGACGTCACAAATACAGTTGTAGAAGAGACAGGTCTGCCAGATTCCTGCGCAGGGTTTTCCCGCGAGGGGGCGCGCGCGAGTTTTCCCGCGAGGGGGCGCGCAGCCGACAGGGGGGCGCGCGGGTTTTCCCGCGAGGGCGCCAGGGGGCGCGCGCGAGTTTTCCAGGGGGCGCTGTTTCCCAAGTGGGCGTGGCAGAGGGCAACGGTGACCTTGAAATTCTACACCTACACTCTACACCTACATTCTACACCTACGGAGGTGGGAAGTGTGGCTCTATACTACTCTTATGGCTCACGCCTTTGTGTACTGCACGGAAGTACGTGGGTCATTGGAAATGGCGGTAGCATTTTATGGGTGGCCTATTTTGTGATTCGCTGTTTAGTCTGGAATGACTGAAGTAAAGAGACCACTCGTTTATTTAATCTTGATTTATTCAATTACACCCCAGCTTAAATTAATTTTAGACATAGCAAATTTTTCCAACGACACATCTGACGCTTTTTGGTACGTCTGCCCGTAGCAGTTCTTCTAAAATAGAACCATTATACAGGTATTGGCTATACATTCCCGTTGTTGGCATGCTTCTACACATTTCACGCCCTTCTGCTGAATAAAAGTGCAAAACGTTTGAAAGTACAACGATTGAAAGCTATTGAAATTGTCTAATAGTTTTAAACAAGCTGGCTACCCGGAATAAAGTCGTTCTTTACTTTGTTGGGTACTTCTTGTTTTAGGGGCCAATGTTTGGGGGGCATATATAAATAACAAAATAATGTTCATTCAATGTTCTTTGATACTTCCCATTCAGTTGGACCCAATAAACACGCTCCTTCATTATTGATGGACCTTTCAAAAACACAGCCTGTATAATTGTTAAAGGGATAATTTTTGTGGGCTCGTATCATCGTAACTGAATGTCTTAGACCATATGTTCTTTGACAATTTGAACTCTGTTTGACCCAAAGAACACTCGCCCTTGGCATATTTCTCAGGAAAAATCTGTAAATGCAGTCCATTTTTTGTGGTGGCTAATATTCTTCCAGACTCCTTGGTCTACCTTCAATTACTAGAATTTCTTAATCTGGCATAGGCCTAGCCGGTTTTGAGAAAGGCCAATAATCAGAAGTATTTATTTTGATATAATTAAAAAAATTCAATTCAAACTGTTTATATTATTTTTTTGTTTTCGTTGCGCATATAATTTTATTTTGGTACACATAAACTATGGTTTGATGTTTTTCTGGGGGTTCAAAGCGCGGTGTTTGTCTTCAAATATAACATGCTGAAGTGAGGACGTCCTGTGAATGCCGCTTTTCGTAGCCATTTTATGTCCTGATAGTTAATCGCACCATCTTTTTGCGACGGATTGTCTTTTAATCGAGCGTTGTTTGAAACACGGACATAGTTTGTAACAGATTTCACATGTCACAACGAGGCATGCCGGCATCAGACTAACGAGTAACATGCTGAACAATAGGCGCACTTCGCTCTCCTTATCGGCGTAGTCCATGTCCTGAACGTTGTTCTCCGTCGTGACGCATTTGGTGTTCATCCACGCGTAGGCCTTCTTGATAGCTTCGTTACACAGGCACGCCGAAGCGGCGAACCGCAAACTGCAAACGCCACACTCAGAATTAGTCAAACAAATTATTAGCAGACGTGCTACCCTAGCACTTTCTTATGGTTTTTATTGGAGAATGATACCAAGCGACTATTGGTATTTGTGATATGGGTTAATCACTCTGTATGTGAATCTCATTCAAGGAGACGAAATACATTTTTGTGGCTACACTCCTGACCATTTGACAATCAACTGTGCAAGTCGGCTTTAATTATCTAACACAGGGCGATGCACACTTACATCCTATTTATTCCGCGCATTGTGTCCTTGTCAATGGAGTGGTTTCGTGACAAGAATAATCCAACTGCATCCGTTTTCAAGGGAAAAGGTGATTGGTACAACAAAGGGCCGTCATCTTTCTTTCCGCTTAATTCGTCTTTGCAAAATTCATTTAGTTCAGCCACTTCTTCCTGCCAGTCGATGTAAACTAGTTCGCCTTTCACCACTTTCTTGAAACGATCGTAGTCCATATCATAAGAAGCCCTTTCTCGAATTTTCTCTCCTTCAATTCCGGGTATTCCCTAATAGAGAACAACGTTCAAAACTCATCGTAATGTTTACTAGCTAAGTCACAGAATTACTTTAAAAAAGTCCCCCATGGCGTCCGAGAAAGCAGCCGCGTACTTGAGGTTTTTAACTCTCAGGATATCGCTTAAATGATTCATTATAATTTTTTGTCCCACTAAGACATCGGCAGTAATATCGCACAACACAAATATGTTTAGGACAATCAAAGTCGCGAACCAGATATTTAGCAAATGCTCCGAAACGCCGTGGACAATTTTCACCGCGAAGGCTTAAATGAGAACGCGTAGAGAACAACAATAAGTATACTGTTGTTAAGAATGGTAATTGTGTACTGTTTCCTTACTTTTCTGAAAGAGTGGTGCAAAAAACATCCATGTAAGATCCAAGTTTGTTCGACTTTTCAAAAGCCTTCGTTAACGCCGAAGGAACCAGAATAGCCAGAAAAACTAATCCAATATACTGGAAATGGAATCCGGAATGAAATCAAAACACTAATCAACTAATCGAAATTCTGAGAGAGCGGTAGCTCCCTTCATACTGCGTTTAATGTATAAGGGTGGTTTTTTGATTGGGTGGAACCTTTTTCGTATTATGGTTACCGTTATGAAAAAAATCAGGGCCTTTGATATGCGGTTAAACTTTCAAAGAGATCCTTCCAATAATTTTTCTTGTAGAAAATAAAGTTGCTAAGGGTAATTTTCATTTCCATAAAATTATTCAGTCATTTTGGCAAAAAAAGGTAAATTTTCCCATAGGAATAACATGGGAAATGTTTGCTGTGATAGCGAAAGTTTCTCGACCATTTTTTAAAGACTAGGTCTGAAAACGGTTTTAAATGAAAGGTATAACACGTTTTTGGTGCCATCCGAAGTTTTATTGAAAACAATTAATATAAGTATTACTTTTTGTACTTTTAAGTGCATAATTAAACTTGCGACCTTTTTTCTGTTGGACTTACGTGGTTTCATCCTGGCTAAAATCATAGAGAAACGTACTGTTGGACTTACGCTGTTTTACCGCTAATAGAGCAAAGTTTTTTTTAGACAACGCGTCGTCCGCTCTGCCTATGCTCGAGCTTAAGGCGAATTATTTCACTTTTCGCACTCATTTTAGTGTATATTCTAAAGCTACCTAAGAAAACAATAAACAATGGCCAGTTTTTTCCAAGATTTTTAGTATGTATTCATGTCAAAATGAAAGTTCACTAAATTTTTCACAAGCGCGAAATTACAAATTAAAGGGATGTACCGTGTGTTAATTAATTAATATATATTTTAGATAAATATATAACACACTATCGTTATTAAATTTCTGAAGAGAGGAAAAAAAGGGTTGAAATTAATTTTTTTTCAAATTTAAAAAGCAAATTTGGTTCAGAAAAAACCCAGCGCCATAAGCCTGTCTTATAAAATGTTCTCAAGATGATTCGTTCAAGAATGTCTAGAATTATGTCGCATAGAAGTAATAAATATTTCACCCAAGTCAGCTGACTTGGCCAGGCAGGGCATAGCCCACTCGATCCATGCTCACGGACGCTGCTCTACATCTTGCCTCGTGTTACGCGTGATCGAGTGGGCTATGGGCAGGGTAAACAAATACGTGGCTGCCAGGCTGTCTCTTACACAACAATGATGGCCATTCTCCTTTACGAGAAATGCTTCCTTGTCCAGCGTGGGAAATAAGGCGGTGGCACAGGGCAAATGACCAGTTTAAAAATTAAACCGAATGGGGGTCAGTGGTCCACGGGACCACAAAGAAAATTCAAGAGTAACCAGAGTCCAGAAATTAACTCAAAAATTTTAATTGTCCAATTCCTAAGTTTAGCAGACGACGTGACCTGGTCAATTATTTTAATTTTAACATAAATTTTGAGTCCAGTTGTGCATTTTTGTATACACTCCTAGGTTGAGACTAGAGAGTCCAGAGAGATTTTTTTTAGAATGGAGACGGACCACTGCGGCTAGGCCTAGGTCTAGGAGTTCTGTAGGAGTTTGGGGAGTCGGTACTCGAGTGACGTCACACACACACACACATGTAAGAAATCATACCTCATTAGGGTCAAACATGACCCCACCCTACTCAAATGCCCCAGCTGCGAAGAGTAAGTCGGCCAGATCTATTAATGAGCATCAAAACTAAACTCATTACAATAGTCAGACCTTTAGTAATTTATGAGGTAAGATCCAGGCCATTGGCTCTTGGTCTACGACGGATGACGTCACAATACTAAATTACAGGGTTTAAATAAATGCTTTATTGTATACAAGTGACAAGGGGTGACAAGATACGAAAAACAAATACTGGAGAATATGTCTGAATGCAACCAAATGATTTAAAGCTCAGTCCTACGATTAGTCTTAGAACTTACGCCTCAAATTACAACCTCTAATCTGTTTAGAAACACCTCAACAAAATATTCGATGTGTCTACCATTGTGATGCAGGCTCTCTTCAAAACGACTGTTCATGTCTTGCAATACATTTGCAAGGCCTAAACTCATGACGCAGGAAGTCAGAGTGAATGTCTTCAGTGATGTTCTCATCGAAGATGAAGGGTCCTATAATTGAGTTTCCAAATATGCCCACCCAAACATTTACCTTCCATGGCATTTGATGGTAGTGATGTCGTAACCAGTGATAATTTTATTGTGTCCAGTAATGTACGTTATGACGGTTTACAGTGCCATCCCTGTGAAATTTAGCCTCGTCAGAAAACAGTACCTTCCTCAAAATAATGGATCGGCTTCAATTAGGTCACCCATGGTAAGACGTTTTTGGTAATCTTCGTCCTTTAAGGCTTGAAGTAGGGGGATATGATAAAGCCTGTAGTGATGCCCTTGTAAACTGGCAAGAATAAAATAAACGCCCTGTTCAATTTGACTTGGTTCGAATAGGTTGGAATTTTGCTAATAAACGAGAGTAACTACTGTAATTGTAACTACTAATTGGCTGCACTACAAAACCCTGTATCTCTAAAGGTACCGGAAATGCTCCAACGTTGTGTTTTAAAAGATTGCTGGCTTGAGCAGGTCATGGTGTTTATTGTATTGAAGGTCGCTTTAACGATCGACACGTGACACCGCTGTAGAGAGCTGCATTTCCGTTTAAAACGTTACTATTTCCATACCATTTTTGTTCGTATTTTTGTTCACCAATTCCACGATAGATTTCAATCAACCTCCCCATCTGTTCCCAATCCGTGGTTTCCAAATACCAATCATTCCCATTCCCAATTAAGAAACGTCATTGCCTTTACAACCATTACCGAAATGAACAATAGCAGAAAAGAAAACCATTTCCAAACCATAGTATTTGAAAGAATACAACCCTTGAGCGTTTTGGTTAGGCCCAAAATTACCACTGCAATACCGGTTCTTCATCGGAAATTTTAGTAAAAATAAGGTGGCTGAACAACTGTAGAAAACTCTGACTGGACTGAGGGACTCTTGCTCGGACCACCCGTCACCAAGTAGCATGAGTCACTTCCTAATATATTTATTCCGAGAATTGGGCGAAAACTTACAATGGACTGATTGACAGCTACATTAGCCGTGAATCTCGTGTGGGAAAGTAATAGGAGAATGAGCTATAAGACGGTACTGTTAGCTTAGCTAGCTAATAACTAGGCTACAACAAACTTAGTGAGATGAGTAGTGGCTCCCATATTGCCATATTTATTCTAATACAGTCAAAGGCAGAGAGCTGCCATTATTGGCAAAACCTTTTTTATTCTTTTCTAAATTTTAGGATCTTCCAAAGAAAATAGGTTCTATCCACTTACCAACCATTTCCAAACTAAAATGTACTTCAATTTAACCACTTCCATTCCAAATTGGTTTTTTCGTCCATTCCCGATCCGAATACGTGATATTACTAGAGAAACCATCCTTTCCCACGGTTTTTCATGGTTACCACGGTAAATGGAAATTTCCCAGTTCCATGTAGCTCTCTACACCGCTGGATGTTTGGACCTCTAATGTCCTGACCCGACAGATCTAAACATTTACCATCCTATTTTTAGTCTCAACGTTGTGGTTTTGATGGTCGCATTAGAAATACAAGGTCTATAGGAATACAATTGTAACTATAAGACTGGTAAAAAGGCACAAATACTGTAAAAAGAAATCCATAGAAATATGGTTGAACAATATTAAAACACCCCTAACCTTATACTTTGGACTTAATGAGGAAAACAAAGGTTTCTTTGGAAAAACTTTCAAGCAGAAGGTCCAGGTTGTCCGTGGAACCGAGAAATAAGGCCGTTATGAAAAGTGCGCATCGTTACGTTGCAGCTTAGGTATAGTTAGTCTCGTGTCTTAGTAATATTCCAGCCTATTCCAACCAGGACAAATTGAACTGTTTGCAGGGATTACCCAAGACGGCCGGGCCTTTGCGTGATCTAATCCAAGCCGATCCATTATTTTTTAGAAAGGTACTGTTCTCTGACGAGGCTACATTTCACTGGGATGGAACGTTCACAAAGGGGAACGTTAAACCGTCTTAACGTACATTACTCGACCCAACAAAAGTTTCACTGGTTACGAAATCATTACCATTAATTGCGATAGAAGGTAAATATTTGGGTGGGCATCTTTGAAACCGAAATATCTGATGCCTCTTCTCGATGAATACATTTACTTAAAATTCCTGTTTTATAGTGCTTGTAATTGTATTGCAAAACATGACCAGTCATCTTGAAGAGTGCCTCCACCACAATGGTAGTCACATCGAACATTTGCGGTGTAATTTGAGGCCTAAGTTCTAAGACTTGTCGTAAGACTGTGCTATAAAACATTTTGTTGCATTCACGCGTATTCTCCATGTTTCTTTTGTACCTTGTCACTTGCATTAAATAAAAAAATTCTTTCCAAACATTTATAGTTATAGTTTATTATAATGACGTCATCCTTTGGCAGTATTAGAGGCTGTTCACAAAGGGAGGTGTTGGTCTGATCTCGACCACACTGTATATATACAGAAACATTTCGCTTCGTGAGTTACATTTAGTAATTTAGATCATTTAAATTTTTTTCGGAAACGGAAAAATAAAAGGGCCTTTAACTCTGATGACGTTATAGAAGTCGAAAAGATCTTTAGCTCGGTCGTGATCGTGTTAACGGTTGACTTTATACGTTAACATATAAATTGAAGATGTTGTTGTAGATTAAAGATGATTTTATTTCCATTTCATTCTCTCTTTGAGGACCGAATACACATCACTGTTAATTTTAATAAGGAAATGTAAAACGTTTACTAGATCATTATAACACAGTATGGGTACTGTTATTAAAATAATGCTCAAAATTTATCATAAAATATTTTTCGCAAATGAAAATTTAGTGGAATAAATGTTGAATAATTGTTTCAAATTACTGATGTTTTATAATCAAGCCTTCAAAAATAAAAATATAATATTGGTTTTAATTAACTTTGCCCACTTTACACTTCCTTTTTCACGTTTTCGTCAATTACTATATTCTGGAATCTTTAATTCCCTGTTGAATCTGCCTGACGGAAAACGGATACAAAATAGGTTATTTATGATCAGTGGTATGACCAAACAATTAACGTAATTACGTTCTTAATAAAATATAGCGCAACTTTACTCTGGTCAATCTCGATAAGTTGAATAATTTAGTAGAAAGTACTTACCACTAACACTAAGACTTTCATTATATTTCTGGGATCCATGACGTAGACTATAATATATAATTATATATCAATATATATATTATATGTCAAAGATGTTTCGAAAAACGCGAGTATGACAGACACACTAAATTTGGAAATGGAAAATTGGAAGAAAAACACGCTTAGTAGACAATTTCAGAAAGCTTCAGGACACTAAACAAGATGGACGAGGCACATCGTCTCATTTTTGCTCACCTAATAAATTTATAGGCAGTGACTCCTAGAGGTGTCTCAAAGTTATCTTATTTCCGCCCCTGCTTAGAAGATTGCCGACACAATAACTCACTCAGTAAAACAAACCTAACGAAAAGAGACAAAATTGGAAAGCGGGAAAAGGTAGCAACCCTTTTTCAGCCCTTCATTCTCATTTACGTGCATTCTCTTTTTCTCTACACTCGGGATTGAGACGCAACCTTCTCATTGTTTCTTTAGTTGTCTCTTTGGCATTAGAAACCATTTCATTACTATAAAATTGGTTAGATCATACGAAAATTTGAAAACTTGCAATAATTAGTTTAAATTAATGTTGGTTCAATTTGGAAACGGTGCTTAAAACCGTATTATCTTATTTCTCTAACCCAAATTCAAATCGAAATTTGAATCTCCCGTCAAACATTTACCCATCTCAAGGCAATAAATTGATTATCACCGATAAATTAATGAGACATATATTTATAATTAGAATTTAACTCATTTCAAAACTAAGATTTTCCTAAAGGGTTTGAACCGTTCAATTAAAATTATCTAGTTAAACAATTTACCAATATCGTTACTAATTTTTTTAAAATCAATGGAACTGAAATATCAATATTAATTATTAAACAAATTATCTACTGGAAAGATATTAAGTTGTGCTTTAATTAATTTTTTCTAGGGGTGTGCGAATACCACTTTTTGGGTATCGAACCGGTTATCGAATACCAAAAAATTTTCCTTATCAAATACCGAATCGAATAGTTTATTCCAAATCGAATACCGAATAGTTGGGCCTTGGTAATTTTTTTCCTTTCCGATTAATCGCGAATGGTTAAGCCTAGTAACCGCGAATATTTAACCCTAATATTCGCGAATACAAGGCCAACTATTCGCGGTTAATCGGGTAGTAACCCTAATATTCGCCAATAGTCAATACATTGCAAGGAGAAGAACATTAGAAGCTCCTAAATTTCCTCATTGGTGGTCAAGTATTTCTTAAAATTTTCCTATGCACTTGCTGGTAGTTTTTGATGGGAGACAAATAAAATTGGGATGAAATTTTTTTAAATAAGGTGGGTCTCTCTAGAGCCAAGGACCTAAATTTATGGTAGTCGAACGTTAACCGAATAGTCAGTTCGGTATTCGATATTCGAATCGAATAGTGAAAATGGGCTTATCGAATACCGAATCGAATTATTCGGTTCGGTATTCGATCGAATTATTCGATTGAAACGGTTAACCGCACACCTCTAATTTTTTCCATGTTAAGTTTCAAAGAAGATAAAATTTATTTTTTTCTGGCACAAAAATTGGCAGCTTCTTCGCTAATTCCCGAATTTTTTTCTGCTCTAAAACAGAAAGATTAACGTTTTGTGATATTAAAGGAGAAATATAATTATAGTTTTCGTTTCTTTTGAAATAGTTTCTATATAGAAACTTTTATAAAATGGCCACTTTACCGATAATTGATTTTACTAATCGAGACGATTACATTGCGTTATTGTATTAATATTTTATAAACATAACATGATCATTTTTAAATATTAAGGATAATATTGATATTTGAGATTCATTGAATTTAAAAAAAATTGGACAAGTATTTCAGTTAAGCTTTGATATTTAGATCGGTTAATTTATTATATTGGCTAACGATGCTAGTCTTTATACAAGTTTAAATCGGAACTTCCAGTGTCACTTGATAGCATATAACTTCAAAATCGAGAGTTAGCAACTTTAAAACAATCTAAACAGGATATCCGAGGTTTTAGTTATCATTACATGTGATAATGTCAGATAATGTGACGAAGCGGCTCAGTCAACGTGGGGCAAATGCATAATTCAGTTTTGCTTGGCCATAAGCGTCAGTGGTCAAGCTAGAATTCCTCTTAAAGCAGTGTATAAGCAACACTTGACGCAATGTTTTTCAAGCGAACGAGGTCGATCACCGTTAGAGTTAGCAGGAAAACCTGAGGCTTTGTCAATATTATTTTAAAAATATTTTTATTGGAAATTTTAAAAAAACAAACACCATTAGCATTAACCACACTCATAGCAATGTTTAGTAAATAATGAAATGAAACGCGGGTTTATTGTGTATAAAAATAACTACAGAGAGTTAACGGGATTATACACATAAATAAAGAAAAAAAAGAAAAGCACATAGATTAATATACCATAAAACAATGAAAGTCAGTGAAATTTTAACATAGTATTATATCAGTAAAGCGGGAGTGATTGCTTTATCGCAATGCTTAGTAAATAATACCATTAATCGCAAAGTTTATGGTGTGGCGTAGTTTATGAACGGTTAATTAGAATTGAAATTTATATTTTTGAAAGCAAAATCCTGTGATAATTTGATTTTAGTGATTTTCTTGCAATTAAATCGTTTTCTTAAATTTCAAATATTTCAATATTAGAAATAATAGCCAACCCACTAAGAAGGGGCATGCGATTTTTGTGCGGAAAACTTGAAAATTTTCCCTCTGAATTCGCCCACAGTTCTTTAAGATAATCGGTAACACCCTGCCCTTCCGTAAAATTAAAGTGAGTTATTTTGATCAAAAAATCTGTTCCATTGATCAACCTTGGGAAATTGAAATTTTAAATGAAAGATATTTCCACTTACTTAAATCCTGGTGGTTCAATTTGGTTGTCAAAAAGTGGTACCAATATCTCTCACAGAAAATTTGCTTTGATTAAAATGAATAATCGAAATTCTAGTTCTATAATATATCGACGAAATATTTTTTTCAGCTTTCACATCTACGTTTAAGCTCTGAACTGTTACACTCGACTGTAAAATATTCCTATTCGCGACTTAAACTCGAATAGGGTAGTTACACGTATGCGTTAAAATATCAAGTGTCGGAAAGATAGCAATCAGCTTTTAAGTGCTATATATATATATATAACACGCGATTTAACATTGCCACCTTTAAGCAAGCCCGCATCTCATGAATGTTTTCAGGCTTCGTGTTTTTCTTCTATAGTATTCTCACTTTAATTAATTATGAGATTTTGACATTATTGTTTTTTTAGTAAAATAAAACTTCTTGAAGTTGCTAAATTCACAGTTTTGTTATGCCATAAGAGGATTCTTTTTACCCCTTTATAACCTTTCATTTTTTAATCTTAACTTTTTCATCTTTTACTTCTTTGGCATAATCGTTTAATGAAGGTCTTCGGAAATTTTCTACAACATTTTCTTACTATCCGCGACCTCGGCTTCACCGCCACTCTTGCCATAATAATAGCAGTCGACGGGGTGAAGAGGCTGAACTTATTTCATTATACGATACTAAAACCACCACCAAGCGAGAAAACACGGCGAACTAAATTAGTTAAAAAAATATTCTCGCTTCGCGATTGGCACGGGCCTAGATAATTTCGGAGGCTCCAAAAGAACAATCAATATTCATGATGCAAATGACTTTATTCATTACTCAACAAATGAAACTTATCGGAACTCGTGTTATTCTACTTTTGAAGTAACCCTTTTAAAACACGGAGTCCTCAAGGGATTTCGTAAACATTACCTAGTACATTAAACGAATACAATGGATCGTTTCCCTTCTAGTAGCAGAAAAACAAGTTGGGGATACGAAAATTTTACCTCACCGAGTCAAAATAAGAACTATCAAACTTCTTATTTACCTATTTGAAATATTGATAAGCAACTGCTTTCGCAAAGGTAAAAAAATAAAAAAAATAATTATTCAAGTGTTATGAAAAGTTTTATTCACAATTCGGATACCATGTTAACACTTTCCTCTCATTATACCTCAATAATAGACAGAATAATTGCCAATTTTTCTGAATAGTTAAGTTAAAATGTCTCTCGCCACACAAAACGACACTATGAACAAAAGAGTGAAATTATTGCGCGATCAAACCTTTAACTTCAGCGAACAATTAAGTTGTGGTCATGCCCATTGATTCTATTAGTGAACCTAAAACTATTAATTTAACAGTAAATTTAATTCTCGGCTCACTCTGAACCATGAAGACCGCTCTAGAGAGGTTAATAGAGAACTCAAAACACGACGCCAATTATAATCGTATTTCTTTTAGCTCAGTCGTTGGGTGTCTTAACTTTTAGGTCCAGACCGAACCAATTAGACATCAAGGGAAGGAATATAAGAATGGCTAGATTTTTCTTAACAGTCATTATAAGATCACATGATTTTCTTGGAATATCGAAATTAAACAGAGCTTTTCATTTCGATATTCCAAGAACACCTTATGATCTTATAATGACTGTTAAGAAAAATCTAGCTATACTACGTTTATATCAGGGAGCACAAATAGACAAGAGAATCAAAGATAGAAGTGGAAAGTGTAACGGCCGGCCAACATAATTTAAATAAAAATAAGCTTGGTGTATGAAGCAAGAAGAAATTCCTTACTACTCTAACCGATAAAATTGAACCTGGTCAAGACGTCAAGGCAAGACATTATTCATTAAATTCGCCTAACGATGATGGGGCGAAATGTTCCTTAAGAGTATACTGTGCGCGCCCATTAGGATCGTGTTGTCGAATCAATGTTAACACGATAACAAGGAAAAGAGATCTGTGACAAATTTCATACGAATTTGTTTCCATCTTGGGCGATTAGTATGATGAATTCCGCGAAAATGATCACATTTAAGTTAAAATATCAAGAAATGAACTTATGATTTTGATCTTGTTGGTATCAAAAAATTCTCGGTTAAACATTAAACAATCCCAATAGTTGCACCGATTGTAGATCTTTCAAATTTTGCAAAAATAATGTAAGAATTGGCAACAGGTGTTTCAAGGTTTTATTTGAAAAGCTACCCAATATATTTGACATATATTAAACACAATTTGTTCTACTTCGTTTCTAGTTGGTGAGGAGAATAAACAAACCTTCAACATTCCACTTTATTTGATATGTTCTAACGTTAATGTATCGGAATCAAAAATACTTATCGCTGTTACAAGGAAATAAAAGACATTGATTTAACCGAAATAGAAATCCTATTCCATATCTTTGAGAGCCTGCTCTACCCTTGAATTCTTCCGCGCATACCAGATTTCGGCAAAAAGGATCGAAATAGTTTGAACATAATGCTGATATCATGAAAGGACGTCTTCGAGAATTCCATGCTTTGTTCTTTCTTCATATGCTTTGAGCACCCATTCCCATTCATTATATAATTCCGTCGGATATCATGTCCAGTTTCCCAATAATTCTGAACTCTGCAATTAGGATTTAAAGCAAAACTCAATAATGCATTACGTACATCGGTGGAATATGAAAAGACACGTTTGTTTAAACAAGATAAAAACTATTTACTAGGCTAAGATACCGACATAAAGAAAATTGTAAGGAAATCCACAAGAGGGTAATTTATAGCTCGTTGCTGGGGTTAAAGAACAGACCGTCCATGTCAAGCACGTACGAGAGAGAGCTAGACGAAGCCCCGAGTTTTGGCAAACGCGTACCTTCTTTCAAAATCGAGGAATGTCTCTTTTAAACTAGAAGAATACGTTACCTTATGTTAATGACATTTTTGATGAAATTTGTTGCGTTAGTTGACATAAAAAAATATCCAAAGGTCGGTAAGAAACTGTCTTTTCCGTAATGTAATGGCTTTCCCAAACTGTAGAACCGATGACAAATAATTTCAAAATTAACATTCATGCCCAAATAGACCAAGTTGCCTTTGTTGAAAACGGTAAGTGAAGTTAGTCCCCTACACAGAAAAAAAAGTGTTTAGGTTTGCAACATCTGAACATGTTGTAAAGTTAAACATTGGTGTGAGGTAATGTTTATTTCTTCAATGTTGATGTCTTATTGCATCTCTGTTTCTCTAAGGATCCTTAAAACGTGTTCCAAATAGAAACACTTCTTATTTTGTCACGTTTAAGAGGTAAACACAGAATAATCTTAACACTAAGCTAATTTTTGACGTACTATCTTAATTAGTTAAATTACAAAAATTAGAATTCATTAATTAAAAATCGAAACAGGTAAGTTTCTCATTTAAGAAATGCTTGTTAATTTAGACGTATTCCGAAAACTAACTTCGCCGTAGTTTTTCCGTATGGCCGGCTTCAATTGCCTTAAAAAACCGAAAATTTTTAATGCTTTTTCTATGGGACGCTAACACTAAAAACTGTGAATTTTCCTTTAACATTACGGAAGGGTGTCATGTCATATCTACAAGGGCCTACCGGCCCTGTAGAATTTGCATGTTTGACAGTGGATTCTGGGGCACCTTCTATTTCTCTTTCTGAACTCGACTCCCTATAAGTTGAAGGTCCTGCATCATTTTTAAATTGTATTTGTCGCTTATCAGCCCTTATCTTTCTTCCATTAACTCACTTTCTGGTATCTTCGGAAATAATTTCATCAACGGTCAATATTGGCAAACATTGTGAAGGGTAAGTTCCAAGCTTTAGTTTCCTTTTCCCTGTTGGCAAATCTGAAGTAACAAGTACATTAAATCCTGGTCTTAAATTCTTATTACTTAAAAAACCCAATTACCAGGAAAAAAGTAATCAGTCTTCTTGAAATGAAAACTGCATACAACCATGTGATTTGAAATATCTTTTCCAATTTTTAGGACGCGTTGTCATTCTTTACGCCACTTGATTTCTTTTGGGAAACTATGCATACTTAGGCAAAATTAGCCCATACTTAACCCTGGGATATTTAGTTTTAACCTAGAATTACGGGGTCTCGTACATAATCCCCCTGGACATAATCCCCCCGGACAAAATCCCCCTATTTTGGATTTGCCAAGACTTTTTCCCCCCGATTTTAGACGTGTTTGTACAAAATCCCCCCAGAGAAAACGTCCAGGACAAAATCCCCCAAAAGGAAAACTGTTCAACAAAATCCTACCGCAAGGATCATTTTATTGAAAATCCCCCAGATAATAGGCATTTAGAAGTAAAGGTAAACGGAAGCCCAAATCCAAAGATTATCTTTAATAATAATGCAAAAGTATAATTCACAAGAGTGAAAGGTATTGCAAACAATGTTCCTAAACCAAAAGAAGTAAACTACTGATTTTGTTTTAACTTAATTCCATAATTCCAATATTTTGGAAAAGGCGGCATTTTATGGTTAGTCAGCAATATTTTGGAAAAGGCGGAAATTTATGGTTAGTCAGCGATATTTTGGAAAAGGCGGAAATTTATGGTTAGTCAGCAATATTTTGGAAAAGGGGGAAATTTATGGTTAGTCAGCGATATTTTGGAAAAGGCGGAAATTTGTGGTTAGTCAAAAATATTTTGGAAAAGGCGGCAATTTATGGTTAGTCGGCAATATTTTGGAAAAGGCGGAAATTTATGGTTATCAGCAGTATTTTGGAAAAGGCGGAAATTTATGGTTAGTCAGCGATATTTTGGAAAAGGCAGAAATTTATGGTTAGTCAGCAATATTTTGGAAAAGGCGGAAATTTATGGTTAGTCAGCGATATTTTGGAAAAGGCGGAAATTTATGGTTAGTCAGCGATATTTTGGAAAAGGCGGAAATTTATGGTTAGGCAGCAATATTTTGGAAAAGGCGAAAATTTATGGTTAGTCGGCAGTATTTTGGAAAAGGAGGAAATTTATGGTTAGTCAGCGATATTTTGGAAAAGGCTGAAATTTAGGGTTAGTCAGCGATATTTTGGAAAAGGCGGAAATTTATAATTAGTCAGCGATATTTTGGAAAAGACGGAAATTTGTGGTTAGTCAGCGATATTTTGGAAAAGGCGGAAATTTATAGTTAGTCAGCGATATTTTGGAAAAGGCGGAAATTTATGGTTAGTCAGCGATATTTTGGAAAAGACGGAAATTTATGGTTAGTCAGCGATATTTTGGAAAAGGCGGAAATTTATGGTTAGTCAGCAATATTTTGGAAAAGGCGAAAATTTATGGTTAGTCGGCAATTCATACTATTTTCTCCATCATTGGTTCCGCTTTTCCTCGTAGGGGGAATACTACTATTTTTACTACTATCCTACTAAAAAAATTTCCACTGTGGAAAACGACCTCTAAAATAGGAATGACCCCCGAAGGGTTCGTCTCCAAGGTGGGGATTTCGTTCCGTAAGCGGGGGATTTTGTCTCCAATTTGGGAGGGATTTTGTCTCCAGTTTGGGGGGATTTTGTCTGCAAATGGATGGGATATTTTCTTATGCCCATTGGACGGGGGGAAATTTTTGGGGGGATTATGTCCAGGGGGATTATGGGAGTCACCCAGAATTACGTTGTGGGACACAACAATACTTTTTGCTAGGCGCCATGTTATGATCCTCCTATGATAACTTAAGCCTCGGCGCCTCGCCAGTCGCCCGGGAGCCTGAGGAAGGGATACCTTGTTAGTTTTTATGGTGGAGGACGTGGAGGAAGAGGGGGACGTGGAGGAGGACGTGGAGGAGGACGGGGTGGTGGAGGAGGACGTGGAGGAAGAGGGGGACGTGGAGGAGGACGGGGTGGTGGAGGAGGACGTGGAGGAAGGGGAGGAGGTGGGCGTAGAGGCGGAAGTACTGGTGGGAAAAAAGGAAAAAGAATATGCTATATCTGCAAAAAACCGGGGCATATTGCCAAAAATTGCCGAAATAAGGAAGGTAGGACAAGAAAATAATTTTATAAATTTACCTGGGTCTTTTAATGAACAAAAACATCCTTATAAGTTATAATTTAAAACTATTTATAGAAAACGTTGCCATAAATTTTCAAATTCAAACTGCCTGAATGTATTTTACTATTTTTCGACATTTTGGTATATTATTTCCTTGCGTTTCTAGGCACTGAACTTATCTTTTACTATTTCGCGTCTTTCCCTACAATTACAATTGTTATTTTTATTGGTTTAAGCATGGATAAAGAATGCGCGTGAGGAAATCTGTTTTCACGCTATAGGATAGGCAACTCCCTATCTCGGACGACAGCTTATTCTGTATATACTCTGTTACAACATCGGTTGGCAGCACGCTCAAACCTAGGTGTCTATGCAACCTAGCTTTGTACGTGCTGGCAAGAGACGTCGAGCTAAAAAACTCGCGGATAATTTAAATCCTGAATATCCTTTCCTTTTTCTCTTGTCAGCACGCACAAACCTAGGTTACATAGAGAGCTAGCTTTGCGCGTGTTGATAACCGACGCTGGAACAGAGTATATACAGAATAAGCGGTCGTTTAATATAGGAGTTGCCTACCCTATAGCGTGAAAACAAATAGTAGTTTTCACAAATCTCATATACTGGGCTTTAATAAAGTAATCTAAGGTCATGTTAATTAAGTTATATTGTTTAAAAAGTAGACGAAAAAAAGCCAGAGGGCGAAAAAATGGATGTAACCTCCGCCGAGGAGAAAACCTCCGTTCAGGAGAAAACCTCCGTCCAGGAGAAAACGTCTGTTGAGGAAAATGAAAATAATTAAAAAAAATTTAATGTAAGTCACGTTTAATTTTTTTACTTTTTCAGTTTTATTTCAAGAATAAGAATAATAATATTGAGAATATGTTTTACGTAGGTTCAAAAATATTGTTTCCTGGATTTTTTTTAAAATTTTTTTGTCCATTATGTTTTTTTTCCCTTCTTTTTAACTACTTTAAAAATACTTTAAAAATAAAAGAAATTAAAAAACATTACTTTGAATTTTATTGAATTTCAAACTCTAAAAGGCGCCTCTATTTACATCAGATGGCTGCGTTCAGCAGAGCTCACCAAGCAAGACAGCGGATTTTGGGAAACTTTTACCGGTGAGCTCTGTCGTCATAATGACGTCATAGCTTGCTGAACGCTTTTTCTAAGTCATCGGTGTTTTAAAAAAAATGACGGTAGCGCAATAAAGCGTTCAAGGTACCAAGGATTAACAAAACTTGTATGAAAACCTATTTATAGAGTTAAATAAGAACAACTTAATAATTAAAATTAGAAAGACTAACATATCTATTGAAATTCTCGCGTGATCAGCTAGTTTCACGGCAATTAAATAAGTAGTCCCACCAGAATCTGCATGAGCTATTTGTAATAATTCCTCCATGTTTTTTCGCAAAGCTAAGATCCACGCGTTTTACGTCACGCGATCCAAAAAACTGACTATTTTCTATGGTGACCGCGCTGGCTCAGCGCTGTCAGCAGCTTACGTCAAAGTCCAAAAACAAAATCCGTTCAGTAGGACACAGCTAAAAGCGCTGACTCAGCGCTGAGTCCGCCGAGCTCTGCTGAACGCGACCATTATTTGAACATGGATAAAGGATGTGCGTCAAAAAATTTATTTTCACGCTATAAATTCGGCTAGGCTAGGGCCCTGTTATCAATGACGTAATCCGTTCAGTAGGACACAGCTAAAAGCGCTGACTCAGCGCTGAGCTCTGCTGAACGCGGTCATTATTTGAACATGGATAAAGGGGCCCTGTTATCAATGACGTCGACCTATAGGAGCCCGTTCAATCGGCCAAAAAGTGCGACTTTTGGATTCTTGGCGGCAAGTTCGAAAGAACCGAAAATTAACATAAAGTTCTATGGGAGGAGGTAGGCTTTTTGGTCAGATCAATTGTCCAATTAATCCAAATGACCTGAAATTTTAGTGAGACGTGTAGTTCGACGATTTTTATTATTCAAAGAAAGATTCAAGCTTCTACAGTGGATAGTTTTTTCTATAAAAATTATTTTCCAAAGTCAAAATGATGGGTTTAGTGCTAAGACTGGATATATCTTCGGATCTAGTGGTCCAAATGTCCTGAATTTTTAATAAGAGGTGTGTTACAATATAATCTATTATACTGAAAAGGATTCAAACTTTTAGAGTGGATAATTAGTTTAATAAAATTTAATTTTTGATGCCAAAATTTGAACGGGCTTCTATGGCGCGAGTAGCTTGCGTTGTGACGCGCGTGATCGAGTGGGCTATGCGTCGACCAAAGGATAGATGCATATAATAAGGAATGGCCAACGTTGATGTGTAATATACAGCCTGGCAACCCGGTATTTGTTTACCTCTGCGCCAAGTCAGCTGTCAAATGTTTATTACTTCTTCTACACGACTTAAAGTTTATTTATATATTTATTTATTTATTGAACACTGTTCGTGAAGCCAGCAGAGTGGCTTATGTACGAACAACAGATACAAAGTGAGATGTAAAAACAGATTAATTAATGAATATAGGGCAAAGAAACAGTGTAGTATAGTGAATGAGATTAAGTTGACTAACAGTATAAAAATTATAGGAACATAAGGGAGTAGAATAAACATTAATATGGGGGAATAATCAGAACCAAATAAAAAAATAAAAAAAAATAAAAATTGAACTAGTCGAGGAAAGAGCGAAAATGGTTCGAGAGTTTGCGCCGGAAAGTGGCTTGTTACATATTTAACATATACCAAAATTAATACCATTTAATTAAACAAAATAGTGTTATAAACATCTTTAAAAAAATGCAACCTCAAACAAACAGAGCTTTGTTCGTATATCGAAAATCCAGTAGCGTAAGTTTGAAACAATTTTTGGAAACGTACACTTCCGTCTAAGAAACATCTTTTCCCAATAATTTCAGAAACTTTTGACTTCTTTGAGCAGAACCACTGAACAGTGTTTTACATATTTAACATAAACCAAAATTAATATCATATAATTAAACATCGTGTTATAAACGACTTTAAAAAACTCTGCCTCAAATTGCCAGAGCTACGTTGGTATGTCGAAATTAAGAGAACATGTTTGAGATACAATGAACAGCAATGGGTTTACCTTTAATGTAGAATTTGAATTTAAATAAGGCGAATGTTAAATGTTAATAAATGAAAGAATCTATACAGTTCTGTTTGTCATAGTTTTCATTGAAAAGTTATGTCCAACGTTTAGTCAGCGGAGCGGAGCCGGAGGTTTCAACATTAAGGTGTAAAATTTACCTCTACAATGTGTCCCAGCTGTCACAAATAACACTATAGTAATTGATTGATCTACAAGTAAGATTAATAATTAATTTTTTTATAATTTATTTGAACCTACCGACAGTAATCGTAATGTCTGGCTTTTGAAATTACCAAAGTTGATGTTGCCCAATGCCTATACATTATTGCCTAACTATAACACTATTTTGACCGAGGCTTAGCGAAATTGCTTAATAATAAAAATACTCTGGTGATTTTAAAGTTTAAAAATAATTATAGTAAATTTCAATGAGGTTTTTGTTACGAAAATAATTAAAATCAGACCTATTTAGCCTCCATTTTAATTCCAATTAAAAAACTTTGGTTTTAAGCGCTTAAAGACGCGGGTGATCTAACGCCATGTTTTTCTTGCTTAAGTCCCCCTAACGGTGTGAATCACGACAAAAACGCCGTAAGTCCTGGTAAGTCCAACATAAAAAATTAGGAGTAAATTGCGTGTCTCTATCAGTGGTAAAACGCCGTAATTCCAATACCCAAAACAACGTAAGTCAAAGTATGTGTTAATAATGATAAAAATTAATACTTAAACTTAATTGATCTTTATGAAACTTGAAAAGTCAGTAGAATGAAGTGTTATCTTTCATTTAAAATGGTTCCCAAACGCAACGAATGAATAGTTTTCCTTATATGCCTTCTGAGAAAATGCTCTTTTTTATAAAATTCTCATGTTATGTCTATGGAAAAATATAGTATCTTTCGCCAAATGTCGGATTCATTTTATGGATTCTAAAACCACCCTTAGCAACTTTATTCTTTATAGAATTAACTATTTGATGGATCTTTTTGAAATTTTAACCACAAAATTAGGGCCCGAATTTCAGTTCACTGGCAAAATTTCAAAGCAGCAAACACAATACGAAAAAAGTTACGGCCAATCAAAGAGCCCTCCTTCAGCATTAGAGGCAGTATCAGGTCTTATCTAAGAGAGCGACCGCTCTCCTAGAATAAGAAATATAATTGAAAGTAACTTACATTCAACTAAATACTTTCTCTAACTTAGGTTACGTTCTAACCTAACATAGACTTTCAAGCTTTAACGGGCCTAATGTCGTCTGCTATTTCACGCGCCTGTTTTTTTAATTGGATATAGTTTCAATATTGGTCACGGCGTGGCGCTAGAGAGACTCTTGCCACTAGGAACTACACGCCCTATCTCCATTCCAGTCCATCTGTGTTTAATGGTCTTAGATGCAATTAACTGGCTCTTTAATAAGGCTCAGTTTTAAAATTTAGAAAAACTTCTGTAGCTCTTATTCTCGCCGATAAAAAGTACAAAATGTGTACTCGGCAGGATTTTTGTACATCAATTTGATGTTTTTATTTCAATCCGTGAAAACTGGCTCTTTAATGAAAGGCTCAGTTTAGAGGTACTTTGGCTCTCCTTATTTAATTTTGCCAAGAAAAACGTACAAAATTTGTACTTGGCTCAATTTTTCTACGAATTTTCTGATTCGATTAGAAAATTAACCGAAAATACTGTTGAAAACAGCTAACGCTTTTATCGCTTGTAATTAAAGCGTTTTGGACCACCTATTAAGAATCGTGTTTGGCTGAATCACGCTAAAAAGGCTTTTCAAAAGCTGTAAGACAACCTATACGAAAGCAACGTGCGGAAGTCCCAGACGCCAAACAGATTCTGACCGGAATAATTTTAGCGCTCTTCGGCGAGTGGTAGAGCAGAGACAATTATTGAAGGGAGTGGAAACTTTCGCTTTTAACATTGCATATGACGCTGGATCTCAAACGAGCGAGCGAGCCTAGAGTCAATTCTCAGGTTAACTCCGGTCACATGAAAGAACTACCGGAACTGGTCTGTAATTTCTGATCATGTGGTTTTTAGACCGTCTTTCAACTTAAGTTTTTATTCCCCAGTTGAATTCTCTCTGGTGGGAGAGCTTCGGAAAATATCATCCATAGTAAAATTCGTGGACGCTTCGCGCCATCTAGGTTTTCATCCGATAGAACGCTTTCACTTTTTATTTCTGTAAATCCCATTCAAGTATTCCCCCTAATAAACACAAGTGACTCAATGGTGAGAACAGAAATGAAAGTATATTTCATTAATTACTTTAATGACCATTAGAGTCGGGATTACTATAGTGTTTGGAAAATTAATAATTCGTTTTAATCCTGATTAGCTATTTAAATTTTATTAAAATTAAATTTCTTAGAATAGGCCAAAGAATCGCACCTCGCCATGAAAAATACAGATTTTTTCGAATCGCCCGCAGGAAAGATCCTATTTTATTATTGGTTTAAAAAATATATCTCACACTCGGCGGATGTCTAAGGGTGATTTGGGATAGTTTGAATTAGGATTACTTGAGAAAAAAAGTGGTAAATTACAGGGGTGAAAGAAGGTGTTTTTTTAAAATTATTACTACTTCTTTATATTCAAATAATGAAACGAATTAGTCTCGGATAATTAAAATATGTAAAGGGGCCTAAACTGACTAAAATAAAATTGAAGATATATTTCTCGCTAGCACTCCCGGCAATAAATAGGATGAAATTTGATGATTTGTTTCAATGAAGATTCTTATCGTGATTGTTGTGGTATTTTGAGACTAGCTTACTGCATTTTTTAAACCGATTAAAAAGTCGAATATTTATCATATCTGTATTTCGTTATTTTGAGGTTGCCAAAGGATGGAAATGCAAGTTTATCTCAATAATTAGTTTAATTAAAATTATTTTTCGTATCCGTTTTGCGTTAGGAGACCATGATAATTAAAATGAAAGCGTTAAAAGTTGGAAAAAATTGTCTTTTAGGGTGCCTAAGGGGGCTAAAACTTTAAATAATTATAAAAGATGTTGGGTAAGCCTTTTTAAATGATAATTACTCGTTCTAAATCGATTATTTTGATTAATTTGCTCGATTTTCGGGAATAAACTCGAAGTTGATCGACTGACTAAAGTACAGAATTTTTTGATTCGCCCGCCAGAAATATCCGGTTTGATTATTGGTTGACAAAATATATCATACTCAGCGGGTGCCTAAGAGTAGTTTGGGGTCGTATTAATAAGGATTACTTGAGATAATAAAGTGGAAAGTTACAGGGGGTGAAAGATGGTGTTTTTTTAAATTATACCACTTGTTTACATTGAAGAAATTAAATGAATTAGCCCGAGATAATTAAGAAACATAAAGGGGCCTAAGCTGACTAGAGTACAGAATTCTGGGCGGAGTTAAGTTGAAGATATTTTTGGTGCATGCACTGCCGGCATTTGTCGAGCCTTTATCGTATCAATTAGAGATGAATATTTATCATATTTGGCTTTCGTTGTTTTGAGGTTACCAATTCCAAAGGGTAGAAATGAAAGTTTTCCTCATTAATTAGTTTCATTACAATTATATTTGTAATCTATATTGTGTTAGGAGACATTGATCATTAAAATTTAAGCGTTTAAATTGTAATAATGGCCTTTTTAGGGTGTCTAAGGGTACGAAAATTTACAATTGGCGTTAAATAATTATAAAAGATGTTTAATAAGCCTTTTTCCATGATAATTACTCGTTCTAAATCGATTGTTTTAATTAATTTGATCGATTTGCGCGAAAAAAAACCCGTTATGATCGACTGACTAAAGTGCAGAATTTTTTGAATCGCCCGCCGGAAAGATCCGGTTTGATTATTGGTTGACAAAATATATCCTACTCAGCGGGTGCCTAAGGGTGGTTTGGATAGTTTTAATTAGGATTACTTGAGAAAATAAAGTGGTAAATTACAGGAGGTGAAAGAAGGTGTTTTTTTTATAATTATACTAATTCTTTATATTCAAATAATGAAACTAATTATTCTCGGATAATTAAAATATGCTGACTAAAGTACAGAATTGTGGGCGACGTTAAATTGAAGATATATTTCTCGGATGCACTCCCGGCATCTGTCGAGCCTTTATCGTAACGCAATATATATGATTACACTTAATGATTAGTTTTAATGAAGATTAGTATCGTGATTGATATGGTATTTGGAAACTAGCTTACTGTATTTTTTAAACCGATAAAAAAGTCGTTTATTTATCATACCTGGATTTCGTAATTTTGAGGTGGCCAAAAAATAAAAATAATCGTGTACCTCATTAATTAGTTTAATTACAATTATGTTTGGAATCGGTATTGTGTTACTCTTTTAGGAGACCTTAATGATTAAAATTTACGCGTTTAAAAGTACAGAATTTGTCAAGTGGCTGATGTTTTGAGGTTACCTAAGAATAGAAATACAAGTTTATTTATAATAATTAGTTTAATTACAAGTATGTTCGGGATTGGTTTGGTGTTCTGTAGCAAAATAATTTACTACATGTATTATTAAGCCTATATTATATTGATTTTTACCTCAAGTTATTTACTTCACCCTAGTTTAAATATAGTTCGTTTCTATGGGTTTTCAATAGGCCTCGTGATAAACATGTTTTTCACTCCACACTCAATGTAGTAGAATAGAAAGTAGTAAATGACTATAGCCTATCCTTTTCCCCTTTCACGTATTTATTTTCAAAACCACAAAAACTGCCATACCTAGGGCCATAGGAATTATTTACGGGTATTGTTATTTTGCATGCTATAGAAAGTATACCTTTAGAAAGTACGCTTTGCCTGTGCGATGCCAGTAGATAAAGATTAGACACGGTAACAAGTGCACGTGCAAAACCCTTTAAAATATTATCGAAAGGTCACAAGTGCACGTGCATCGCAAGAGAGAGAGAAACAAATCCTTTACAATATCATAGAAAGGTCACGAGTGCGGGTCGTGACCTAGCAAACACTCTGAGAGAGGTGGTCAACTCGAAAACCATAGAAAGAGGAAAGGGGTAAACAAGCGCCTCTTGTGGACTGGTTGATGATTGGCCAATAAGATCATCCGGAGGTCCTAGAAGCCCAAGAACCGACCAGATACCATAATATAAAAAAGCGAGATGAAGCGGCTAACAATAATCACTCTTGGAATTGGACTTGAACTCTTAAGTTCTTAATCGCTCGCTCCGGCCGGACACGACTACCTGACAATGCCGAGTTCCTGAACATAACCCTAAAAACCCAGCGCTGGTCGCCAACCTTTATCCGGGTTCCCGAAGGTTCCTTGCCGTCTGACCATGGTCCAACTGCCGTCACCAACTGCGAGCGGAATACCACAGTTCCTAAACTTCTAAAACTAGCCAAGATGACGCAACTACTCGCCACTCAACACCAAGACACCGCCTCCCTCTCTAACACGAAACAGTGATGAGTACTCATTAATTTAATTACCGTTAAAGACAATAACAGAACAATAATAGTAGATAATAATAGTATAAATAGTAGTAGATAAAACTGGCATCGTTAGCTTAGGGTTGCATGATATTTTGGGGGATTGTGTCGCGCCAAGTCTATTACTTTTGTCGCGTATATACGTAATCATTATGTCGCGTATATTATATATTGTTAGTTTTAAGTTAAGATATTAGTCCACTAGTTGTTAGGGACTAATTAAGACCAAAACATATGCGCATAGAAACACCGGCCAATAGAACGCCGAAATAGTAAATAGTAGCCCAATAATAGTTAATTCCTTATCTAAATAAATATGACTCACTAAGGTATGGCAAATTACGTTTCCGACTTACTTATTACAATCTAGTGTTAAATTTAAAACCCAACCTAATAATAGTAGTAGAATGTTAACGGGGAATAAGCGTTTAGTAGAAAAATACCGTTACCCCATCATGATTAGTTATTATAAAGGTTTATTTCAAATAATTCACACTTAATTAAGGAAAAAAACGCAAATCGGCCAATCAAACTAAAGTACAGAATTTTTCGAAACCCTGCTACGCAGCTTCAGCGCCTTCTGTCTCAAATTTCTCGAAGTACGCGCGTGCCTAAGGTTGATTTTAATAAAATATTGTTGAAAAAAACTTTAAAAGTTTAAAGAGGTGTTTTTAATAATATTATTAGTTAATTAGCTAAAACAACTTTCCGGGGATAATTAAAAATATAAAAGGGGCTTAAGCCGACTAAAGTACAGAATTGTGGGTGGAGTTAAGTGCCGTGAATGAAAATCGTTAATTTTTGAAGAATTTGTTGATTTGAATGATAAAATAGCTTAAATTCGTAACGTTTTAATAATTTTTTAACTATAATTTATTGTATTTTACTCCACATTGGTCTCCTTGGTGAAAAATGACGTTTAGGAGGAAGTTACCTCTACCGCCGTTTCAACCGACTGAAAATTTAGTGATTTCCGACCTTAGGCACATTCGCTTTTTTCTGTACTTAAGTCTTCCCCAATTATAACAGCGCTATCTAAAACCACAAAATCTACAGTTAAGCTTCAGAAGTATCATTTACAAGTCATGGATTAGGTTTACCCAACTTCGCTAGCCTTTCGCAGCGAACGAGGGAACACTATATTACCCCCAAAACTTTAACACATTCCCGAATTAACCCAAAATCAAAAATAGGAGAAATCTGATAGTAGGCTGCAGCGGCCTCACCTCTGAAGCCGTTGCAGACGATGATGGAGGGCTGAGCACCCTGGTCCACTTTTTGGACTATGTTCAGCCCGCCATCATCTAAGCTCCTCCTCCTTTCCTATCCCATCCAAAAAACCCCTGTTCCCAAACTCAAACCGAGACGAGAAGGAACGCCGGTTTGTTGTAATAAGTTAGTTCAAGTTTGGTTCTCGAACCATAAGTTCGCCTTTTGTTTTCTGCGGGTCAGATCCGCTTCGTCCCGAACGAGTTAGTTCGTGTTTTCCGCGGGACCAGGCACGGGTCCGTTTTTTGATTTATACGTAATTTCGCGAGCGAAAAGATTTGTATTCCGCGTGACATCGCGCCTCCAAAATTGGATCCTCACTTAAATATTTTCAACGTAAATATCGTTTCACTTTAATAAAGACTTTGTTCAAAAGATCAACCACAAGGTATGTTTTATTTTCCTCTGGTTTAATTCCCTTATGGGACGATAGTGACGATTTGAGTTAGGCCTACATAACTCCCCTTCGCTATCGGAAATTAGGGTCTTGTAGCGCGAATCCCCCTCCACGACCGGCCACATAGTTTTTCCCGGGGCGATCCGTTACAAATGGTGCCGTGCCCGTGGTTTTTGGGCCTCGGTCTCTTTTTCGGCGGGGTGCTCGGGCCCGATTCGTGAGCTTAGCTCCAGGTTGAAACGTGTTTAGACAGAAAGTCGCCATATTGGATCCCTATCTTCGCAAACATTCGAGAAGGATTTCCCGATTTTTATTTTGTTTCAAATTAAGGTAGGATTGCACTTTATCTAACTAACTCAACTAACAGCAGTTACTGACTAATTAGACCACGGGGAGTTCGGAAAAAATAGTAAAAAAATTCTAAACCCGCCGCAAGTTGGTCAAAAAAATTTTTGAAAATTTTAAAATTGCATGTACTTACCGCTATAGACTAAACGCATTACGCACTCAATCTTTCAAAATATGCCGGGGGGAGGGCAACTATAAGAACTTTAAGGACTCGCAACGGAAGTATAGCTATGGAATTTTTAAGACCTACGGAATTTAACAAAACCATTAATTTTTGGTACTGTGATCGTAAAGTAATCTGAGAAATTTTCAAAATATTGCGTAAAGAAAAATTAGAAATGCCAAAAATAAGGAAAAGGAGAATATAAGCGAGAATCGGCGAAAATTACATTAACGATATTTTAGTTTCTAAAAATAGCATTAAACTTTTGGGAAGTATTTAAAAGTTAACTAGGCCAAATCGCAAACAGAAATTTTGGAAAAGGTGGTAAATTAGCTAATAAGTAACCTAACCTAACCTTACGTTTAATACCTTTGAAATATATGGTATTCCTTCCCCGCTAAAACTGTCACTGAATCCGCTGGCCGCCCCTTAACGCCTCCCCTCGATTCGCGCCTCTTCCCGCCTCGCGGGTTGCCATGGAAACGAGAACTTACTGAGCAGAGACTCGTTGATTTTCAACGTGATTAGACGTGTTTTTTTGAAGAGGCTTTCTTGAGAGATAATTATTACTGCTGTCAAATTATATTTTCTGGGGGTTTATTAGGTTTAATTTCTAAATGGCTCATGCTAATTTGGAAAACGAGGCGTATGAAAACCCAAATTTTGGGAATGAGGAACATTTTTTTAAAATGGTTTCCTTGAAGAATTGGGGAGGGTTTTTTCCCGGGATGGATGATGGCCTAAAGGCGCGGTCAGAGAGGGATGCCATTGCCCTAGTACTTTCTTTGGAGCTTGTCCCGCGTCTTGAATCCTTCAATGAAGGAAAGACACCTTGCGGATGTGGGAATAAAAACGATGATGGGGAATTAAATGGATATCTTGTTGGGGTTGGCAATGCCCAAAGCCGATTTGGCTATTCAATAAGATGTTCCGCAGCCCAGTCTCGCGCTAACAAGCGCAAGGCCTTAAAAGCATCCAAAAAGAAGGTACCAGAGTATTTGGCGGTCGAGTGCACGAAGGCTTTCGTCCCCTCGAAAAACACCTGGTTTTACAATCAAAACCTGTCGGTTACCGACAATCTCTTCCTCGTGTTCCTGTGGGTTTCCAAAATGAGCGTGTCTGACGCTATAATCCACAGTGAATGTGCCAGCCATACCGTCGTGGACTACTTTTCCATGTGTCGCGAGGTGGCTGAGATTGTCATTTCGAACAGGGCCGACAAGGTGCAGATTGGAGGACCAGGATTGTTCGTAGAGGTGGACGAAACATACTTGCACTCTAGAAAGTACAACCGCGGGGCTCAATTGGCCGGAGAGACCATTTGTATCTTTGGTATCTATTGCAGAGATACGAAAGATGGTCTTTTTTTGAAGGTCAGGAATAAGTCCAGGGCCGTTTTGTGGACCCAAATGGCGAAATACATAGCTCCGGGGTCAGTGATAGTGTCAGATGGCGCCCCGATGTACATGAATTGTACTTTGATGGGATTTCGGGAGCATCTGACTGTTTTGCATAAGTATGAGTTCGTGAATTCGGAAGATTCACGTGCTCATACGAATAATATCGAAAACAGAAACCGACATTTGAAGGCGAGCATAAAGTCCTACAGAACTGACCGGGCGTTGAATAGTTATATGGCCACATATTGGTACAGGTGTCTTTTTTTCAAGGACCAAGATGGCAATTGGCTTCCTCCTGGAACCAACTTCCGTCGGTTCCTGGAAGACGTCAAGGCATGCTATCCTGGTCCAGGGAAAAAAGGCCTTGAACTAATTGAAATTGGCGTGTCGGAGGAAGAGTTGAACGCTCTGAATCCAGAGACACAGCCGGCGTTCCTTATTGGTGGTCAAACCGAAGAAAACACGGTTGAACTCAGCGATGAGTGAGGTCGGTTTTCTTCGTTTAAGGCTGTAGGCAAGGGGATTCAATATCCTGGGGAGTTTTCATTTGGCAGGCCCCCCTACCTATATACTGTCGACCTCAATGTCCTGAGGAGTTTTGATTTGGCAGGGCAATGAGGTCGACATTATATAGGTAGGGGGGCCTGACAAATGAAAACTCCCCAGGATATTGAAGCCGGCAGTAGGCAAGGGGACCTGCCATAAAAAAACTCTCCATGAGAAACGAAGTGTGGCCACCTCCAAGTGGTGTTTCTCGGGTAACGCTAAGTGCCACACATTACTGCATAACCATAAATATATTTGGAATTTCTAATTGTATTTAGTTCTTCCCTGGTAATTTAAAACCCTTTCCAAAATATCGCTGTTTGTGTTTAGATATTTCAAAAAGAATAAGACGCCTTTTTCAAAATATTGCTGTAAAATTTGACGCCTTTTCCAAAATATTGCGTTAAAATATGACGCTTTTTTCAAAATATTGCTGTAAAATTTGACGCCTTTTCCAAAATATTGCTGTAAAATTTGACGCCTTTTCCAAAATATTGCTGTAAAATTTGACGCCTTTTCCAAAATATTGCCGTAAAATATGACGCCTTTTCCAAAATATTGCCGTAAAATATGACGCCTTTTCCAAAATATTGCCGTAAAATATGACGCCTTTTCCAAAATATTGCCGTAAAATATGACGCCTTTTCCAAAATATTGCCGTAAAATATGACGCCTATTCCAAAATATTGCCGTAAAATATGACGCCTTTTCCAAAATATAGCTGTAAAACATGACGCCTTTTCCAAAATATTGCTGTAAAACATGACGCCTTTTCCAAAATATTGCCGTAAAATATGACGCCTTTTCCAAAATATTCCCGTAAAATATGACGCCTTTTCCAAAATATTGCCGTAAAATATGACGCCTTTTCCAAAATATTGCCGTAAAATATGACGCCTTTTCCAAAATATTGCTGTAAAACATGACGCCTATTCCAAAATATTGCCGTAAAATATGACGCCTTTTCCAAAATATTGCCGTAAAATATGACGCCTTTTCCAAAATATTGCCGTAAAATATGACGCCTTTTCCAAAATATTGCTGTAAAACATGACGCCTATTCCAAAATATTGCCGTAAAATATGACGCCTTTTCCAAAATATTGCTGTAAAACATGACGCCTTTTCCAAAATATTGCTGTAAAACATGACGCCTTTTCCAAAATATTGCCGTAAAATATGACGCCTTTTCCAAAATATTGCCGTAAAATATGACGCCTTTTCCAAAATATTGCCGTAAAATATGACGCCTTTTCCAAAATATTGCCGTAAAATATGACGCCTTTTCCAAAATATTGCCGTAAAAAATATGACGCCTTTTCCAAAATATTGCCGTAAAATATGACGCCTTTTCCAAAATATTGCCGTAAAATATGACGCCTTTTCCAAAATATTGCTGTAAAACATGACGCCTTTTCCAAAATATTGCTGTAATATATGACGCCTTTTCCAAAATATTGCTGTAAAATATGACGCCTTTTCCAAATATTACCATTAATTTCCAAATAATACGCGTAATTTTCCATAATTTTTCCTTTACGTTCATTTGCTTTACGTTCATTTGCTTCCCAAATTATTTGAAGCCTCTTGCAAAAACTAGATGATTACTTTATTTACAACCCAAATAGAACCTTTTCTGAAATATTTCTCAACTAAAATCCGCCTTTTCCAAAATTTTGATGCTTACTTCTTTTACAACTCAAAAAAAAATGAGACCTTTTCCTAATTTTTTTCTCAATTAAAATCCACCTTTTCTAATATTATTAGCATAAATCTCATAATTTTTGTAGATTTACCTTTTCTTAGTAAGATCTAGAATAAGCTATAACACTATTTTCGTCGCGAGTCCATTTGGTAAGATCGAGCTCGGCTGCAGACGACGGAGTTTGGTTTTTCTGGATTTCTCGGGGCCCGGGGTTATGGTAAATACATGCAATTTTAAAATTTTCAAAAATTTTTTTAACCAACTTGCGGCGGGTTTAGAATTTTTTTACTATTTTTTCCGAACTCCCCGTGGTCTAATTAGTCAGTAACTACTGTTAGTTGAGTTAGTTAGATAAAGTGCAATCCTACCCAAATGAAGTTATAGATTATTACTGCTATCATGGATTTAAATTGAATTAATTATTTTTGGAATTAACGGCGTGTTAAATCGTATTCTTTTCGGGATAAATATTTTTGAATAAATTATTTTATGAATTAAATGAACACTCCCGAATCGTTCCCAAATTTAAATTTATACCGTGAAAGACGCGATACTGAGTCTACTTCAACTCAAGATAATAATTCGGACTCCTCAGAATCAACATTACCGTTAGCTAAGCCTAACCTACAAGTACTCACAAGTACTCACAAGTACCTACAAGTACTCACAAGTACCTACAAGTACCTACAAGTACCTACAAGTACTCACAAGTACTCACAAGTACCTACAAACACCGACAAGCACCCACAAGTACATACCTACAAGCACCCACAAGTACCTACAAGCACCCTCAAGTACCTACAAACACCCATAAGTACCCGGGGCAAGTACCGACAAGCACCCACAAGTACCTACAAGCACCCACAAGTACCTACAAGCACCCACAAGTACCTACAAGCACCCACAAGTACCTACAAGCACCCAAAAGTACCCACAAGCACTCACAAGTACCCACAAGCACTCACAAGTACCCACAAGCACTCACAAGTACCCACAAGCACTCACAAGTACCCACAAGCACTCACAAGTACCCACAAGCACTCACAAGTACCCACAAGTACCTACGAGTACCCACAAGTACCTACGAGTACCCACAAGTACCTACGAGTACCCACAAGTACCTACGAGTACCCACAAGTACCTACGAGCACCCACAAGTACCTACGAGCACCCACAAGTACCTACAAGTACCCACAAGTACCTACAAGTACCCACAAGTACCTACAAGTACCCACAAGTACCTACAAGTACCCACAAGTACCTACAAGCACCCACAAGTACCTACAAGCACCCACAAGTACCTACAAGCACCCACAAGTACCTACAAACACCCACAAGTACCTATAAACACCCACAAGTACCTATAAACACCCATAAGTACCTACAAGCACCCACAAGTACCTACAAGCACCCACAAGTACCTATAAACACCCACAAGCACCCACAAGTACCTACAATCTTCCACAAGTACCCGGGGCAAGCATCTACAAGTACCCTGGGCAAGCACCCCGGGAAAGTACCCACACGCACCTACAAGCACCTACAAGTACCCACAAGTACCCACAAGTACTCACAAGCACTCACAAGTACCCACAAGCACTCACAAGTACCCACAAGTACCTACAAGCACCCACAAGTACCTACAAACACCCACAAGCACCTACAAGTACCCACAAGAACCCACAAGTACCTACAAGTACCTACAAGCACCCACAAGTACCTACAAGCACCCACAAGCACCCACAAGTACCCACAAGAACCCACAAGAACCCACAAGTACCTACAAGAACCCACAAGTACCTACAAGCACCCACAAGTACCTACAAGCACCCACAAGTACCTACAAGCACCCACAAGTACCTACAAGCACCCACAAGCACCTACAAGTACCCACAAGCACCTACAAGTACCCACAAGTACCTACAACAACCTGGATCACGCGACTCGCGGACGCAGGCTGCTCGCGCTATTGGTTCAACTTCCACAGAATGAAGAAAACTGAAAATGTCAACATAACTTGTTATCAGGCACAAAGCTAGGCCCTCCCTTGTTCTCAATCTGGTTGAAAATTGACGAAATGGGTATCAGCGCGCTAACAGGTTAACCTGACGTTTAACTCAAGAGCCGTACTTCCGTAATTAACTAAAACTAACATACTTAGACTTAATTGTTTTTCATGCTACTTGCAAAAGGCACACCCTGAATACTTAATTGTTAAATTAAGAGTATTCCGAAAAGTAACTTCGCTCTAGTTTTTCAGTTAGAGGTGGCTAAATATCATGAAAAACCCCATGTTAATCTCCATAGGAAAATTGGTAAAAGCATGTGATTTTTGCTTTAACGTTACAAAAGAGTATCAAGTCATACCGGCCCTGTAGAATACCTCACTATTCAAAACTAGCCACTCCACTCAATAAATTGAAGAAGAAAGGCGTCAAGTTCACATGGGGTCCTGATCAAGAGGAATCTTTTCAGAAGATAAAAGAAGCCATCTGCAGTTCACCACCATTGGCCGCGTATAAACCAGATGCGCCGAGCATATTGACAACAGATGCATCAGACGCCGGCTTGGGCGCGATGTTATCTCAAGTCCAAGATGGAAGAGAAGTTCCAATCGCGTATGCGAGCCGAAATCTTCGAAATGCGGAATCCAAATACAGTACTTCAGAAAAGGAATGTCTAGCAATTTATTGGGCCATCGGACATTTCCGCCCTTACTTGGAAAGCAAACCTTTTACAGTCGTAACAGATCATAAGGCGTTACAGTGGCTATTTGGACTCAAAGAACCAAACTCGAAACTTGTCAGATGGGCAATGTATCTTCAGACGTTCGATTTCAAGGTTCAACATAAGAAGGGAGTCGAAAACGTCGTAGCCGACGCCCTCTCACGAGCTCCAATAGGACTGTTCGCCATGTCGATAGCCTCCATCATGGAAGAAGACAATCAGATCACGTCATCGGAAGAATCGACCACACCATCGGATCATTCACACGTCGCGTATATTTTACCACCTTACCCTCACGCAAATTTTCATATCTTCGATCGCGACGATATTATCACCGCTCAAGGAGAAGATCCTGTTATTCGCGCAATCATAGAACAATTGCGACAAGAAAATCCTCCGGACAACGCAGATTACGAAATGGTAAACAACCTCGTGTACCGCAAAGCGTCAGGAGTTCGTCCAGCGAGGATCTATCTACTAAAATCCCTCAGAAGAGAAGCCTTAAGACTCTTACATGATCATCCTCTATCTGCCCATAGAGGAAAATACAAAACAAGTGAAAAAGTAGGACACAGATACTGGTGGCCCGATCTTGACAAAGACGTCACACGATACGTCAGAGAATGTGTTCTTTGCCAACAGTACAAGATCAGTAACCGTAGGACCCCTGGCCTTATGATATCTACAGTTCCGACTGGACCATTCGACAAAATCGGAGTTGATATCATGGGACCCTTTCCGATCAGCAGGAGAGGATACCGATTTCTTCTTGTCTTTACGGATTACATGACCAAATTCGTGGAATTAGTCCCATTAAAAAGAATAACAGCCGACGCATGTGCCCTCGCATTGAAGAACTTTGTATGTCGATGGGGAGCTCCGAAACAAATCCTTAGCAACACGTGCAAATTATTCAACATTGGACCGATTCATACATCGCCATACCACCCTCAGTCGAACATCACGGAGCGGGTGAACCGAGTCCTTGGAGAAACCATCTCCATATACGTTGAAAATAATCACCGAACGTGGGATGAAACTCTGAACGCCCTTGCGTTCGCGATAAACTCAGCGCCCCATGAAACGACCAAAAGATCTCCCTTTTATTTAAACATGGGACGAGAACCGAGACTCCCATGGGACATCGACATAGGGATGCCCATCGAGGAATTTGAAGATCGTTCGGAGACCCTGAAAACTTTGAAGGATCAATGGAAATTTACTAAGACTTTCTCGAAATTGGCTCAAGCCAAGCAGAAAAAATACTATGATCTCAGACGAGAAGATCTCGAATTCGACATTGGGACCATCGTTTGGAAATTGACTCACCCTCTGTCTAACGCAAACTTGGGACGAATGGCCAAGTTATGTCCAAAGTGGACAGGTCCCTACAAGATCATCGAGAAGAGGAGTCCGCTAGTCTATGTCCTAGAAGACATGATCTCGGGACAAAAGACCGGCCCAATTAATATGTCTCAGCTCAAATTGTACCAAACTCCTGAAGTACCGTTAGAGGGAATCGAAGGGACGCCTTCTCCAGGAGAAGAGTCGGGACAACCAGCCGAAATTTACAAAACCACTGAAGACCCTATCCAGAGAAATGAAAACCCACAACCCGAAGCAGTTACCTCCCCACGGAGACCCAGAGCGCCAGCTCCAGAAAGAGTACCACCTCCAATTGTAACGCAAGAAGACCAAAACGCGGAACTCATTCAGGAAAATGAAAATACTGTCCCGAAGGAACCTTTTCCTCCAGTAAGAGAAACCAACACGCCGCCTCCGGACGGAACACTTCCCCAAGAAGTACCCTAGGAAAGATCCCAACCATCCTCAGAGTCCTTCGAGGAAGTTGTTGAAATGATCGGACCTTTCCGATTTGTGGATAAGATACCGAAAACGAGATCGAAAGAAGTCCAACCAACGGCAGAAATCCGACCCACGGACGAAGTCCGCCCAACGGAAGAAGTCCGACCCACAGAGGAAGGTCGAGAGAATATAGTCAGTCCAGAAGTGACACAACCGACAGACGCCTCATTGACTCCAGAACCACAAATACAATTGGACCCTACAAAACCGGAACGAGAAAAAAGGGAACACCCGACTACGTCAACAACCGAAGACATTAAACCTAAGAAAAAGACCCTCCGAAAATTGAGTACTTCGACGGATGTCGACCGAATAACGGAACCGGAACAGGAAAAGAGAGGTTTTACAACCCCTTTGTCCATCGCTCCGGAACCAACTCCAAGACCTACACGGTAAATGATGAGTAGCAGTATCTCAAGTGACGAGCCAGAGATCCACGATCCCCGCAAAAGAAGTCACCCCCCTACCTCATCTTCAGTCATTGGAAGGAGAAAGAAACCACTGCGAAAAGTATCGAGCAGTAAAAGCACGTCGTCAAAAGAACCGTCCCTCTCGCGTCCCCAAGCTGAAAGACGAAGAGAATTGCGTCTGCCAGACCACCTCAGTTCGTCATCAGAAGATATAGACCGAAAGGAAGACAGATAACAACGAATAAAGCGCATGAGAGCTACGAAGACTAGTTCATCGACAAAGCCAGTGAAAAAGACGCCGAAGTTCCATACCATATCCACTAGTCCGGAAGGGGAAGCCCCTCTTCCGTTAAATGAACCAAGTTCGAATAAGTCAGAAGCCCCGAAACCTAACCCTTTAGTTCCTATGGATGAACTGTCCGAAGCCACGAGTACTGGAGAAGATATGCACTCTCCCGACTCTCCAGCGATTGCAGAACAGTTTCCGACAAATTATGAGAAGCCATTCAAGAAAGGATGGGTTCTCGAGCTGTGTTATAGACACACCGTACAACCCGGCAAAGTAGATCTAGATATATACTATTATCCACCGGGAGGAAAGAAGCGCAGGAAACGTTCGACAAATGAAGTTGCTCAGTACCTACGCATAAACAACATTACGAACTTAGACCCGATAGACTTCTGTTTTAAGCGAAAACCAATTGCAAGACCACCTTGGGAAAGGGTTCGACTAGCTCACCCGAGGCGGTTGGCACCCACAGCTGTTTAATCAGAACAACGTGTTCCTACCATTGCGATTCGTCACACTCGATCCCAATGGGAACCCTTCTTATATCCCTATGGGACTCTTTTTAATTCTTTTCTTTTTAGATGGCTACCCCTCCTCCTCTATACTGGAGAGTAGCTCCTCGTAAACAACGAGGCCGGATGTCCACAGTCGCACCTGAGGATTTCCTATTACGTCCAATCCCCAGAGAGCATCCAATTGTTTCATTCCCTGTCACCCACTCGTTCGGCTCACTTTCCCGTGAGGAAGAACCGACGCCCGCCGAACAAGTCCGTCCTCCTCGGATCGCGCCTCCGGTTCCGGAACCAGACATTCTGCTTCTACACGACGAAAACGAGGATCTGGGACATGACCTTCAGCAAGACCCCGTTCGCCCTGACCCAACGGGCTCGGACAGATACCCCACACGCCCTCGTCAAATTTACCTGCCGGACGCGCTCCCAGGCCAAGACGGGCCAGGACAAGATCAAGCGGCCGCTGCCGAAGAGATCCCAAGGCGCACATTAGACGAAATAATGTTTGAGATCGCCCTCCTCTATCCGGCCCCACTGCCTGTGGTTCCACGAGTGGATCTTTCGATCCCACAGGAGGCCGAACCACCTCAACCCGATCTCGCCAATACAGTCCCCAAGGTTGTTGCCCAGGATCCCGAAAATTTTCCCCCTCTCGCTGACGTCCCACAACAGGACCCGCCTATAGTGGACGCCCCACGACCCCTCACGCCTGACCTAGTGCAAGAACCTGAGCCCGAGCAGGAACCGATATCAGACCTCGTCGACGCAGATGTCCCACGACCGCCAAAGCCATTTCCGCTCAGATCTCAGGCCTACCGGGATTACGAGGACTATGGCCCCCTTCCCAGGACAGGCTATACCAATTTGATGAATATGATAAACTGTTCCTCGAGGAGCTACCATATCTCCAGGAACCTCCGAAAGATCGGGACCTGTTCCCCGTTGCGTGGGAGGGGATCCCCAACGGCATTGCCATCCGCCTTTATCCAGTTCATCCGGACGGGTATCCAATTTTGCGCCGTCCAAGCGCGACTTACGTATGCCAAGCATGCGCAGCAGTCGGACGTCATTTATCTTCGCTCTGCCCCCGGAAGTTCATATTACGGGACCGACATCATGGAAACATGAAAACACGAATACACCCCGATTGAACATTCGCCTTATATCCATTACGTGCCTTTTTTTTCCCGCTATCCTTTTCTCTTTTCTCTTCCTATTTCCCTGCTTTCTTCTCCATCCTCTCCTTCTTTTCCGAGGGGGTGCATGCAGCGGCCTCACCCCTGAAGCCGTTGCAGACGATGATGGAGGGCTGAGCACCCTGGTCCACTTTTTGGACTATGTTCAGCCCGCCATCATCTAAGCTCCTCCTCCTTTCCTATCCCATCCAAAAAACCCCTGTTCCCAAACTCAAACCGAGACGAGAAGGAACGCCGGTTTGTTGTAATAAGTTAGTTCAAGTTTGGTTCTCGAACCATAAGTTTGCCTTTTGTTTTCTGCGGGTCAGATCCGCTTCGTCCCGAACGAGTTGGTTCGTGTTTTCCGCGGGACCAGGCACGGGTCCGTTTTTAGATTTATACGTAATTTCGCGAGCGAAAAGATTTGTATTCCGCGTGACATCGCGCCTCCAAAATTGGATCCTCACTTAAATATTTTCAACGTAAATATCGTTTCACTTTAATAAACACTTTGTTCAAAAGATCAACCACAAGGTATGTTTTATTTTCCTCTGGTTTAATTCCCTTATGGGACGATAGTGATGATTTGAGTTAGGCCTACATAACTCCCCTTCGCTATCGGAAATTAGGGTCTTGTAGCGCGAATCCCCCTCCACGACCGGCCACATAGTTTTTCCCGGGGCGATCCGTTACAAGGCATTAAAAATCCAATCAGAAATGAAAAAGCGTGTTGAGATAAAGAACTGTTTATTAAGAATACAAAAAAAGGATGCGCGAGAGAGTGTGATACAGAAAAAAACGCGAGACTCGCAAGTCTCCTAAAATGGCTATGGCCTATTTCAAACACCTGCTAACAAAATCATCCTATACGTCGTCTGCTAAAATATTCTAAATGGCTTCGAGCTTTGGCTTCGGTTTTTGGGGGTAAAATAGTGTCGGAGGGGATAATAGAACCTTTACAATTTAACTATATCTAGGGCGATAACTGACTCACGGGAAGGGCCGGAAATAAGAAAAATTTGTCATAGGACAAGTGTCCAGTGACCCCCTGTTTGAATGGAAAATTATAGGATTTTGTCCACTGAAGTGTGCAAAAATAGTGTCGCTTCTCCACGGCCAAGCTCTCAAAACATCGGAAAATGTATTGGTCAAACTGTACAGTGACCCCCTTAAACTTGTAAAAAAATTATAGGACATTTTAAAATTTTATTGGACAATGTCCAGTGTCCTGCGCTTATTTCCGGCCCTGCTCACGGGCCGTGATGGCCACTGATGGGGAAACAATTCGTGTGTAATGGGATACGTTATCTTCCCTGGAGGTTTCATATTAATTTATAGTAAAAGAATCAAAGAAGTGAGAATTGAATAGAAACTTTCATTTTTTGAAACCTGCATCGAAAACCGTTAAAATATGTCAGTAGCAATTAAAACCATAATCCAAAAGGCATGATAGACGAGAAGTGTAATGCTTTTCTAGGTAATGTGTCTTATCCCTTCTATAATACTCCTGCTTTGGCAAGCACGCTGACAAAATCGCCATTCCCCGGTTCTCGCCTCTCTCTCTCTCAGAGTCTCTCTCTAGTCTCTACGTTACTCAGCAATAATTTCTTCGTATCCACTTCTTGGAAGACCGCGGGGCAGGGTGGTACTCCAAAGTCACCGTCCCGCTTAACATGGGTTGAAATTAGGTTATATTGTAATGAAAGTGACATTAAGTTGATTAAATTCAATTGAAGTAAAAGTATGAAGTTCCGAGAGAAGTGCGGACTTTTTTGAGGAGCCTTAATGCGCTCTCGGAACGTAAATACAGCTTTCTTAGTTAGAACAGAGAAACCTTTGTTGCCCGAAGTTGTCGATGGAAGATTAAATATCCTAAAATTATGTGTAAAAACATTGACTACTGTAGAACGAATAGGAGGCTGTGAAACAACGAAAGCTTTTTCGTAAGGATTTATGGCATTAATTCTTAATATTTTTTAAATATTTCAATATCGTAGTATGGTAAGTTAAGGTTTGGCTTTGTAAGCCACGTCAGACTTCTCCCTTCCAATTTGATTGAAAAATATAAATTGCGATTTGAAATCTTTGTTTCTTGGCGATGTTTTTTGTGAGAAGACATGTTTGAGATATAAGGATTTGAATAGTTTTTGATATTGCAAATAAATAGGAATTTAATCTAGTTTAGGTATATATATCTTGAATTGGAAATAATAGAAATATCTTGGACTCGAAATTGGTTTTGAAAAAAGTAAACATCTGGGGTTTGAAACGTACCGTTGGGGTCTTCAAATATCTGGAATTTGAAACGTGCCGTTGGGAGCAGCAAATATCTGGGATTTTGTGGCTACAAATATTTGGGATTTGAAACGTGCCCTTGGGGACTGCAAATATCTGGGATTTGAAACGTGCCGTTGGGGGCAGCAAATATCTGGGATTTGAAACGTGCCGTTGGGGGCTGCAAATATCTGGGATTTGAAACGTGCCGTTGGGGGCAGCAAATATTTGGGATTTGAAACGTGCCGTTGGGGGCACCAAATATCTGGGATTTGAAACGTGCCCTTGGGGACTGCAAATATCTGGGATTTGAAACGTGCCGTTGGGGGCAGCAAATATCTGGGATTTGAAACGTGCCTTTTGGGACTGCAAATATCTGGGATTTGAAACGTGCCGTTGGGGGCTGCAAATATTTTCGATTTGAAACGTGCCGTTGGGGGCACCAAATATCTGGGATTTGAAACGTGCCGTTGGGGGCACCAAATATCTGGGATTTGAAACGTGCCGTTGGGGGCAGCAAATATCTGGGATTTGAAACGTGCCGTTGGGGGCTGCAAATATCTGGGATTTGAAACGTGCCGTTGGGGGCTGCAAATATTTGGGATTTGAAACGTGCCGTTGGGGGCACCAAATATCTGGGATTTGAAACGTGTCCTTGGGGACTGCAAATATCTGGGATTTGAAACGTGCCGTTGGGGGCACCAAATATCTGGGATTTGAAACGTGCCGTTGGGGCCTGCAAATATCTGGGATTTGAAACGTGCCGCTGGGGGCTGCAAATATCTTGGATTTGAAACGTGCCGCTGGGGGCTGCAAATATCTGGGATTTGAAACGTGCCGTTGGGGGCTGCAAATATCTGGGATTTGAAACGTGCTGTTGGGGGCTGCAAATATCTGGGATTTGAAACGTGCCGCTGGGGGCTGCAAATATCTCGGATTTGAAACGTGCCGCTGGGGGCTGCAAATATCTGGGATTTGAAACGTGCCGTTGGGGGCTGCAAATATCTGGAGCTGTAATAAATGAATAGTCATAATCTTCTCTTTTTGGCCTTTTGTGACTACTCGGAATTTTTGGTTTTAACAGCGTCGTAGAATTTATCGCTTGTTTTCCCACTTTTCCAGTAATCGTTTCACCGCAAATGTATGGAAACAACTAGAGGTCTGCGGTTAACCGTTCCAATCGAATAATTCGATCGAATACCGAACCGAATAATTCGAGCCGGTATTCGATAAGCCCATTTTCACTATTCGATACGAATATCGAATATAGACCTGACTATTCGGTTAAAGTTCGACTACTATAAATTTAGGTCCAGGGACCCTATTCTCTAAAGATCTTGGATGAGAATCCAAATCTAAACGTTTGGATCGGTTCCATTTGGATAGGGCGCTTAAAACCGTATTCTCTAACCCAAATCCAAAACCGTATTCTCTAACCCAAATCCAAATCGGCATTTTTATCTCTCGCCAAACCGTTATCCAAACCAAATGTACGTCACTTCCTCTTTCATTATTTTTCCATTACGTAATTTTCCTTCTTCTTTATTGGTCAATTCTTTTTGTGCGCGCTTTATATACAAGTAAAGTTTTTTTTTGCGTCGAATTTTTGGAAGTTAAGTTGTACTTGTTTTTTGAAGCTTTTAATTAGTAATTTTTGCTTGAAAATTATTTCCGTAATGGGTGTTAAAGTGCACACGAAGCAGCAACTGATTTACATTGAAATTTTGGAAGCTAATATGGATTTAGTCTATATGAAATTTAGTGCTAGTTTCACTAAGGCCAAGTTCAATGCCCTTTGGGTTGAACTTGCAACAAGGCTTAACAGTTGTGGTGTAAGCCCTTCGAAAACAGTAGTTAAGTGGAAGAAGGTATGTCTCACAAAAAAGTACAATTTTATTTATAATTTATATTACATTAAGCAATCTTTTTCGGTAGTGTTTTTCTGCATGGCGTTGCAATGTCAGAGCCAAAGCCTCCAAGGCTTTAAAGAATAAGACTGGTGGTGGCCCGCAAGCCGAGCCACTAACAGATTTGGAGGAGCGGCTTCTCTCAAATATTGGAAGGGTAACAGTGACGGGGCTAAATTCTGTTCCTGAGGCGGGTTTTGGCCCCCCAGTAGATGAATCAAGTTCGAGCAATCTACCACCGCAATCGGAGCGTCCATCATGCTCCTACGTCACTTTGGACGAGAATTTTGAAGTTGCGATGGAGTCTACCATGGAAGTAGGGGAGCCATTCGTTTCTAGGTGCGAAAGCATCCCAAAATCAACACCCCACGTTACGAAAAAACGAGAAGTAAATGTAGACTCCACCGAGGAAGATTTCCCCAATGAAACTGTTTCCGAGTCAGTCGTTGAATCTGCCAGAAGTAATATTTCAATAATAATATTTCATCTGTTAAAACATAATATGTGATAACTTTCCTAATATCCATAATGCCTAACAAGCCACCACAACAGAGTTGGGTGGTATCAAAATTGCGGTAGATAGAGCTACCACTGCTTTTCAGGACCTTGCTCAGGGGCAGAGAGAGATGGCACAGGGGATCAAAGAGCTGGCGAAAGCTCAAATGAGGATTGCCGCTGCCTTTGAGACCCTTGCTGCGAGTTTCGCAAAGAAATAATTGTGTTGGGAGAAAAAAACGGCCCTGTTCAGGGCCAATAGATACAGGGTGACCACTCTTCCTATATTTCCTATTTTTTCGTATATTTTTAAGTCCTTCCTGTTTTCTCCTATAATTTTATGATAATTCCTATATTCTCCTATAATTGGAAAATTCTAATGCATACGACGAGACTATCGGCGTTTTACCGTGTTTGAAATATCGCGGAGTGCCTGATCCTTCCGTAACTGCTATAGCGACGCCTGGGGAACTGGAGAATAACTTCATAAATAATTTTTTTTGAGCCACTTTCCACAGACGCTATGCGACGCTTCAAAACTGCCTCTGTATTCTGAGGGAAATAATGGCTGCGTTCAGTAACACTCATCAGGAAAAGCATCGATGTTTGGGATGATGAAATCGATGGTGGTCACACACTGTTTACCAACGCTTAGTGTTCCATTATTTTGACAAGATTGAAAGATTTGGGGAATTATCATGGATGCTATCACATCAGAGTGAAAGAACCACCTCATCTATACGAGGTTGTTAAAGTTAATTTGAATCTCGTCAATTAGTTCCATTTTTGATTCACTGTAATGTGACTGAAGAGGCTTATGTCTGTTTTCTCGTAGTCGTCAAAATTACTGTGCTATCCTTTCATTTTAAATAATTGTTTCGTGTTTCTTGCTTAGGTTTCAAATAAAGACTCGAGTTGATGAAATACGTGACAAACCTTTTATCGCCCGTTGAAAACAAACCATTTTACCAAAGAGAATATAGGGGAGGAGTGGAAAATGGGGCAAAACTTGTCATTCTTTTCTACCGCGCATCTTCAATGCGCAGTACCGAGGCATTTCCGTTTGCAACATTAAATGGTATGTAGGTGGCGCGACTGAGCCGGAAACTCCCTCGTACCGCTAGTATAATTTAGGCGTAACATAACCATTTACGCTTGTGGAGCGGGGGAGGTTCCACTCCTCCCTTATATTCTCTTTGATTTTGCAAGTAGAGGCTCCGAAACCGAAACAACGCCTTTTTTAATAATTTCCTTATTTCTCACCCTGGTTTGTGGCACTAAAATACTCAGGGCCGGAAATAAGCACAGGACAGTGGGCATTGTCCAATAAAATTTTAAAATGTCCCATAACTTTTTTTAAAACTAAGGGGGTCACTGGACAGTTTGACCAATAAGTTTACCGAAGTTTTGATACCTTGACTATGGAGAAGCCACACTATTTTGGCACACTCCAGCCACAATGTCCTATAAATTTTCCAGTAAAATAGGGGGTCACTGGACACATGTCCTATAAGAAATTTTTCTTATTTCTGGCCCTGAAAATACTACATAAAAGTATTTGCTTGTTTCCACCCCTGTTTTTAAAGTTTGAAGGGTTTGGTTTCGTCTGCTCCGCGTTCTGTTGTAAAAACGTGTTTTTAGAGGAAAAGTACTTTGGAACTACTTATAAGCGTATTAAAACATTATCTTAGAACTTATAATTTTAAGGTGATTTCGATTGTTTGAATATTAATTTTTAAATAGGTACCTCATTCGCGAAGACTCATGGAAATTCCTCTTTGGCTGTCAGGGCTGATTACCTAATTAATTGGACCCCTCCTTTTCGCAATCTTATGGTAAGCTGGATAGATAACTCAAATTAGAATGTTGTGTGATTTCCTCATTTTTGCATGATTAGCCAACATACCTCATTCAACTTACGTGAATATTAAGTGTTTTCGTGATATGTTTATGTTATTTCAGCTTTAATGACAATCTCGCTCAATATCTACTATTCAACAATGATGTAAAATTTGCGACCCGATTCAGATTTCGATCTAAAAGACGTTTGGATGTTCGTGTGAAAACCGGTATGCCCATAAAATCAAGTATCTTTCCTTTCAAGTATTTACATTGAGCTCTTAAGCGTTGCTATTGAATCACTTTTCGGTTCATTAGGGAAAGATGAAGTTCAAGTGCGATCAGTGTGGTTTCCAGACAGGGAGAAGATCAGTCTTTAAGAATCATCAATTAAGTCACAGTGACGAGCGTCCATTTAAATGCAATATTTGCGAATATCGTGCCCGAAGGCGGGGTGATTTGAAGTACCATGTTGCGACTGACAGTGATGAGCGTCCATTCAAATGCGATATTTGCGATTACCGTTCCCGAATACCCGGGAATTTAAAGACACACGTTGCGACTCACAGTAATGAGCGTCCATTCAAATGCGATATTTGCGATTACCGTGCCCTAAGGCGGGGTGATAAGAAACACGTCTTGATTCACAGTGAAGATCGTCCTTTCAAATGCGATATTTGCGATTACCGTGCCCAAAGACTCGATGTTTTAAAGAGCCATGTCGCGACTCACAGTGAGGAGCGTCCATTCAAATGCGATATTTGCGATTACCGTACCCGGAAACGCGGGAATTTAAAGATACACAATGTGACTCACGGTGACGAGCGTCCCTTTAAGTGTAATTTTTGTGATTTCGCAGCCAAATTAAAGAAAGTACTAAGATATCACATTGCTAGACTTCATCCATCAATATCAGGAATTGAACGAAAAATTCCAAAAAGTATTTCGTCAAAACGGAAAAACGAATACAATCAGTCGACAAGCAAGCGGAAACGTGCTTCTGCGAAAGATAATGCTAGAAAACCCGATCAGGCAGACAGGAAATCGAAATTATCAGATTCTAACGAAGTTCAATCTGAAAGTAGATCAACTGATGTTGCAGACTTTGTGTTCTCATTAAAACAAAAGCCAGACGATAAACGAAGAAGTTCGCAACCAGAACGAAGTGGGCCAAATACAAACCACGATTCTCCTAATGAAATTCCACAGCCAAAAGAATTGGAAATTCATTCTGAATCAGATCCCGATGAACCCAGAAACGCAACAGAGTCTAATTCTACTCGTTCTCTATCTGTCGGTTCCAACTTCAAACAAGGGATTTCATTATTGGGCGAATTTAATACTAGAAGTCCAACCATAACCTCTGAAAAAATTAAGAAAGAACCCGAACCTTTATCGAACGATAATTTTAGTTCAGAGTTTGACTAAAATTGTGTAAAATTGGAAAACGAAGCTGCAACGCCTTTTCCATCAAATGAAGTGATATACGACCCAGACGCATCGAGGCTGGATTCCAATGTAAAATGGGAAGAACCAATTGATCACCTGAAGAATGAGTTTGGTTTTCATGACAATGACGCTGTTGACCAAGACACTCAATTTACCAACACACGTTGTTCTATTATTTTGACAACATTGGAAGATTTGGGGAATTATCATGGATGCTATCACATCAGAGTGAAAGAACCACCTCATCTCTACGAGGTTGTTAAAGTTAATTTGAATAATGTCATTTAGTTTAATTTTGACGAAAGAGTCTATGCCTGTTTTCCAATTGCTGAATTGCTTTACAAACTTTTGAAATGCCTTTAGGATCAATATTATAAGGATATTCTACGAAATAACTCCGCTTAAGTACGGATTTTTAAATACATTCTGTTTCTTCTTAATTTGGAAACAAACCTTCTAAACTTTATTGAATGTGTGGAAGTGAAAACCGAATGTATAGGCATCCGGAAATTGATTTGAAAATTCGTCTTTTTCTAATATTTAAACCAATTTATTCCTCTTTATTTTGTTAAAAGCAGCTTGTGAAAGAAAATTCGGGGTAAAACGTTCGAAATGCGTTTCAAAGGGTTAAAAGAAGAGTTTTAACACATTCCATAATATTTTGACATTGGCTCTTATATGATAGTTTTCTTTGACTTACAAGTACCGTATAATAGGAGGTTTATTATGTTTCATTAGTGGTACATAGAAACGGGAAATGAAAGAGAAGATTTAGCGGCTTTTTAGATTTTTATTATTAACTATGACCAAAAGTAAATATATTATAATCCATTTACTTTTGCCTTGACAAATTCTGTTTACTTTTTCCTACCTTCCATCATAGTTATTTATCTCGAGTCCAATAGCGTTACTTGTTGGTATTAACTTTCATATTTAGTTCTGGTATTTTTCTAGCAATTGAAGCTAACGTAATACCCTAACCTTTGGTTACGAATATACCAAATCATTAAATCGAATTAGGAATAACATGTACTCTTAACGTATTAACTAACTGAAAGAAATAAATGGTTACCTTGCACAGATTCCCTATAGCCTTAATTTTTTACTTATTTTACCGGTAGCGTATAGAAGGATTCCACTCTGTATCCTCTTATTACTTTAGTTATGTAACATGATTCTTCCCAGGATAACCCCCTTTTTGTTTGCTCTCCTGCTCATCAAACTAAGTTCAGATGGACATCGCACCGTGCAGAGTGAATTCTATAATTGTTTGGTGCTAAATCCTCGGCAATCAACCTTTATCGAACGATAATTTTAGTTCAGAGTTTGACTTAAATTGTGTCAAATTGGAAAACGAAGCTGCAACCCCTTTTCCATCAAACGAAGCGATATATGACCCAGATTCTGAAGCATCGAGGTTGGAATCAGGTGAAAAAATGGGAAGAACCAATTGATCACCTGAAGGAATGAGTTTGGTTTTGGCAACAATGACGCTGTTGACCAAGACACAGGTGGTGTAGGACATCAATGTCATCATCGATTGACATGATTTTGACGCCGGTTACTGAACGCGGCCATTGTCTACTCAAATGCTTTTGAAAAGTGGTCATGAGGAAAATGTTAGCGCTCAATCGAAACTAGACTCTATTAATAGGCAGCTACTCAAAATTGAAAAAAAAAAACACCATATGCCCCTAAATTTAACCAGCCCTAAAGGTGTTGAACCAGCTCCTAAAAAACCAAAAAGAAATAGTTGTGATAGTAACAGTATGTGCTAATTTATCGCTCATATATGTGTGGTGATATGTTCTGTTTGCAATAAAATTACGGTTCCTACTTTTTAATATATGAATATCATTTTTCTTAAAGAAATGCAGACCATTTATCTTATATTTTTCAGTAATTTCTTCCTATATTTTACGTCAATTCCCTCCTATTTCCAGGATAAATTTCCTATATTTCTTTTCAAGGATTTTACAATTTTCAGTGGTCACCCTGTTAGACAGTAACATACCGCCAAAATAAAGAGATTCGTTTTTTTAAAAATTGAATCGTCACGCATAATGACTTAAAACGTCGGATACCCTGTGACGAGGAGATTATTTTAAAAATGCAAACTCTTTTTTTTGGAGGTATTTACTGTCTAGTGACAATTTAAGTTCCGTGTTATCTTATAAACAGACTAACATCGTGAGCATGTGCGGAGTATGCTGCCTTCCCGTGGCAAATGTTGAAAACTTGCTTTTGCAAGGCCAAAACATACAGGCTCCTCTACGATAAATTAATTACACACACATATATAAATGATATTTGAAATTAATTCATTTCAAAGTTAATCATAAGGATTTAAATCATTTTATTGGCATTATTTAGTTCCAAATTAACAAACGCCGATATCCTAAATTAACGCTGGCTGATATTGTAAGTTTGCCCATGAAAATGATATCAATATCAACCTATTATTTGCTGAAAAAGATATTTCCATTTTTTTAGTTGCAATTGCTCTTGTAAGGCTTCAAAAGAGGTTGAATTTTTTATTGTTAGTGAGGAAATTTAAATAGATTTTTCGTTACTTTTGACTAGTAATGGTAAACTCAATCAAGTATCGTTGCAGCCTCTTTCCGATAACTGATTTTAAGTCGTAAAGGGGTCGGTTGAGGTAAGCTAAACGAAAATCATCTTTCAGGAAAATACTTTTAAGGTTTGTGATGCAACTGGACCAATCACAGCGCCTTTGATATTGCTGCGTGGATGATTATAGCAAACACAGCGGTCATGGATTAACTAACGCTAGGGATAGTTCGTTCGCCCAAAAGATAAAGCATGCATATTCCAAACGCCCTCTAGCAGCAGCTACTATCCCTAACAGGAAGATATAAGAAAATTGGACCAAATATCCCGTGTTCTATGACGTCAAAATTCAAATACGGTCTAAATTGGGCGCCGCCATCTTTTCTATTTACTTTGCCTAGAGATGGCGCTGTATCTGCATCCGTTTTGGTACAATAAATTGGGGGAATGAAGAGGGGAATCAAGGAATGATTCGGAACATGTAGTTGGCAATAGCATTCTATGGGAACAATCCCTAGCGTTAGTTAATCCATGCAGCGGGGATCTCGATCTCTCAGGAGTTGGGACTGGGGAAACGCGGGAGCAGGGTGGCTCACAACCAATCAAGAGCGATTAACCGGATGTGAGGAACCGCTTTACATCCATGAAGTTGTTGTTCCTTAGATTTTTGGGAACGTACTTTCCCCAACAGTAAAACGTACTACCCCAATGGGATGATTTTTTGATAAAAGGACTTTTTCCCCTTGGGGACATTAAAATTTCCGTCCCCCTCCACGAAAGGCTTCTAGCGCCATCTAGCGGCGTAATTTTCGTCCCATAGATGCTAATGTTAAAAATGCCATTTGAAAATGCACTCTCAACCATCAAAATGTACTTTTCGTACTGAAGACATTAAAATGTACTGAAAAAGTACAATTGTACTACTCAGTACATGATCACCACGAACTAACTCCTCTTTGACGCGTTTTACATCAGCTGCTGACGTCAATGATTGCGAGGAGGGTGCCTTTTTCTTTAAAAAAGAGTCCGCGATTCTTTACAGTCCCTTTAATTTAGGATATCGGCTGTTTGTTAATTTGGAACTAAATAATGCCAATAAAATGATTTAAATCCTTCGGATTAATTTTGAAATGAATTAAATTCTAATATTAATTATATATGTGTCTGTGTAATTAATTTATCGTAGAAAAGCGTGTAAGTTTTGGCCTTGCTAAAGCAAGTTTTAAACACTTGCCACGGGAAGGCAGCATACTCCGCACATGCTCACGATGTTAGTCTGTTTATAAGATAACACGGAACTTCAAGTGTCACTAGACAGTAAATACCTCCAAAATGAAGAGTTTGCATTTTTACCTCTCCGAGTGACGTATGTCACGGAGAGGTATTACACCGGCCGTGTCTGTCTGTGTGTGTGTCTGTCTGTCTGTGTGTGTCTGTCTGTCAGACCCCACGTGACCGCGTTCGCAGTTTACAAATCGGAGCAAACAAATACCCGATTTCCGGAACGCGTTCGCGGTTCACGGAAATTTGGCCATTCATCTACCAACACCAGTCTTTACTTATTGGCTTCTAAGGACCACAATCTGCTAGTCTTTGTCCGTCCCACATGGACACTAGTCTGTACTTGCTTGCTTCTATGCACCACCATCTTCTGTTCTTCGTCAAGTTCACCTTGACACCAGCTTCTATGCACCACCATCTTCTGTTCTTCGTCAATTCCACATTGACACCAGCTTCTATGCACCACCATCTTCAGGTCTTTTGTCCATTACACATGGACGCCGGTCAGTACATTCTGGCTTCTTTTCCTCCGTCATCGTTTGGTTTCAAGATATACGCGGCGATCGGCTAGGGTTACGAGAAACGTCTAGCCTCCCAATGGCAGGGCTTCCACCATCGGTTCACGCGAATGCGTTTTTATCTATTATTTGGTTTTAAGATATACGCGGCGATCAGCTAGGGTTACGAGAAACGTCTAGCCTCCCAATGGCAGGGCTTCCACCAAAGGTTCACGCGAATGCGTTTTTATCTATTATTATAATGGAAACGAATCGTATATATAGCCCAAAATTTGAAGAAAGCGGGCAAGAGGGGTACCCTTCACTTTAAACGTCATTATTAGAAAAGTTTCAAAAGATAATAGGAATAACTTTATTTTAAACGATTTAACTATTATTAATGTTAATTATTGAAGATTAAAATAATGAAAAATAATTATATTTATTTAAATATTAAAGATAAACCTCTCAAGTACCGAAGTCGATTAAATCATTGCCTCCTATATCTATCAAAGCCCGTGCATTGCGTCATGTTTCCTACATTGCCTCCTCTATCTATCAAGGCCCGTGCATTGCGATATATTTTATTCATTGCCTGCTATATCTATCTAGGCCCGTGCATTGCGTTATATTTTAAACAACAACCAAAATGAGAAGCTCCTCTCAAAACCATAATAATTTCTTTTTCTCTGTATAGAGCTATTTCAGAGGGGGTAATGGCTACGTCACCAATGCTATTTGCCCATAGAGAAAACCCTCACAAAATGTCCGCCCTACACTCAAAGGCAGGCCCAATTTTCGTAGCAGACGAAATTCCCCCCCCCCCTCACTGAAATAGCTCTATAAAAATGAAAATACGGATAATATTTTCGGCAATAGATAGAGGGAGCGCCCTTTACAATTTTGTCCAGTACGACCCTACCTAACCGCTGAGGATGCTGGGAGAACTACGGTGCCGTAGGTGGGGGTACACAGGCAACGCTATAGGTATGGGGGTAATGGCTACGTCACCAATGCTATTTGCCCATAGAGAAAACCCTCACAAAATGTCCGCCCTACACTCAAAGGCAGGCCCAATTTTCGTAGCAGACGAAATTTTTCTCCCACTGAAATAGCTCTATTAAAATGAAAATACGGATAATATTTTCGGCAATAGATAGAGGGAGCGCCCTTTACAATTTTGTCCAGTACGACCCTACCTAACCGCTGAGGATGCTGGGAGGACTACGGTGCCGTAGGTGGGGGTACACAGGCAACGCTATAGGTATGGGGGTTTCCACTCCATTCCTCTCTCCTTCAAGATGGAAAACCCATACGCCGATTCGCGGGACAAGTGACAGTGTTGCCAAGCTATGCATTTTCAAAACCACAAAATAGTGAAACGTTGCTTGTCCACTTAAGGTAAATACAATTAGTCTTTGTCAACTGTTACCGTTTTCCTACCCCCATATATGGAAATTATTCTATGAATAATGTTTAACTGTTTTTTCATACGCCCCCCCACCCCTAGTTTGAAAGAGACCTTTTTTACAAGCTGGTGTTAAAAAAATTAAACGGCGAAAAAAATATTTGACAATCTAAGAATATTTTTTAAATATAAACAAATGCTGTTTAGTTTATACGCCCTCGATTTGTGAGAGACCTTTTTTACGCACTTTTATCATTCCCTAGTTTGAAAGAGACCTTTTTTACAAGCTGGTGTTAAACAAATTCAACGGCGAAAAAGTATTTGACAATCTAAGAATATTTTTTAAATATTAACAAATGCTGTTTAGTTTATACTCCCCCTATTTGTGAAAGACCTTTTTTACGCACTTTTATCATTCTTTATTTGAATTTCAAAGGTAGTGCTTCATAATTCAATCTTCTGTAATAACTTTCTTCGGAAAATTATATTTCAAACGTTACAGAGTCTTGCAAGGGGATTGCTTTTGCGGATTTTTGTGAGTATTTAACTGAATAATAAAATGGAGGAAGATAATAATGTAAGTAAAGAGGAAATCAGAAAACGAAAGGCAAGGGAAAGAATGAGGGCAAAAAGGTCAGATCCCGAATTTAGGAAACGCGAAAATGAAAGGAGAAGAGCTTTAGCCGCGGAAAAAAAGTCTCTTTCGGGAGCAGGTTCTAGCACACAAAATGTTTGTCCTACCACGAGGCCAGTTGGCCATGATCGTACGAAAGATAATGCATTAAATAAATGTTCTATTGAAAGTACTGTAGGCGTAGGCATATCTATTAATAAGGAACCCAATAATGTACAAAATGTTAATGCTAATATTAGTGAAATCATCGAAAGCGATGAACAAGTACCTTGTACGTCCCATGGTAATGTCTATCCGTTAGAAAGATTAAGAATCTTGAGACAAAATGAAGAATGCAGTAAGAGGGAGTCGCTAGGTAAGGGGAAAAAGCGAGAGAATGAGTCAAATTGTGAAATTGAAAATCAGGGTGGAATATTTACCAAGAAAGTAAAAAGGGTTGATGAATGGTATAGATCAAGCGAACGTGTAAGAAATCAGTTAAGTAAGGCTACTGAACGCCAAGATCCAAAGTATAGGGAAAGTGAACGTGATAGAAACCAAGCGGCTAAGGCGGCTAAACGCCAAGATCCCGAATTTAAAGATAAAGAACGTGATAGAGACCAAGCGGCTAAGGCGGCTAAACGCCAAGATCCCGAATTTAGAGATAAAGAACGTGATAGAAACCAGGCGGGTATGGCGGCTAAACGCCAAGATCCCGAGTATAGAGACACTGAACGTGATAGAAATCAGGCAGGTATGGCGGCTAGACGCCAAGATCCCGAGTATAGAGACACTGAACGTGATAGAAACCAGGCGGCTAAGGCGGCTAAACGCCAAGATCCCGAGTATAGAGACACTGAACGTGATAGAAATCAGGCGGCTAAGGCGGCTAAACGCCAAGATCCCGAGTATAGAGACACTGAACGTGATAGAAATCAGGCGGCTAAGGCGGCTAAACGCCAAGATCCCGAGTATAGAGACACTGAACGTGATAGAAACCAAGCAGGTATGGCGTCTAGACGCCAAGATCCCGAGTATAGAGACACTGAACGTGATAGAAACCAAGCAGGTATGGCGGCTAGACGCCAAGATCCCGAGTATAGAGACACTGAACGTGATAGAAACCAGACGGCTAAGGCTGCCAGGCGTGAAGATATAGGTTTTAGAACGTCTGAACGTTCTAGAAATAGATCTTCAGCCGCAGATAGGCGAGCAAACCCCTCGGTTATAGAGCAGACCTATTTTGATAGCATTAAAGACGGCCCAACGTGGCCGTGTGAAGGATGTTCAAATCTTTTTTTTAAGTCATCTGGCACCATTGTAAAGTCCATAGATTTTTTGTCAGTCCCTGGTATTGAACAAAGAGAGTTGAATGATGAAATATTTTTGTGTAGTACTTGTAATAAAAGCGTTAAGAGAAAGCAAATTCCAAAATTTTCAAGGGAAAATGGATTTGTGTTTCCTGAAATACCTGCGCAATTAAGTAACATAAGTAATTTAGAAGAAAGAATGATATCACCACGAATACCATTCATGCAAATACGAAGGTTAGGGTGTGACCAACAACGTGGTATTAAAGGAAATGTGGTTAACGTCCCTATAAATGTAGAGTCCACCGCCTCGGTTTTACCAAGGTTACCTCGAGACACGGATACTATTCAAATTAAGTTTATGAGAAGAATGCAGTATAACACACCCTATTTGTACGAAACTGTGAGACCCAAAGTCATTTTAGAGGCCCTTAACGTTCTGGTAAAAACGCCTTTGTATGTTAAACATGGAATTACCGTTAAGAGTGACATATTAGACCCCATTCCTGAAGAACTTGAATTTATTGTTGACGAAAATGACCGTCAGGTAAATCAAGTTGATGTTTCAGGAGATAATCCAGTAGCGCCAATAAACGCAGAGGATGATAGCGATGATATGTGGAATGAACCTAACGAAAGTAGTTCGTTAACAGTTGGGAATCAAGATACATTATTAGTTTCTTTAAGTAATTTTTTGCCAAGTAATACCATGCATGTTAAGTTTGCTCCCGGTGAAGGTCAAACCCCAATGTCTTTACTCTTTGACGAGGATGCGGAAGAATTGTCATTCCCGAGCATTTACGTAGGTCAAAAAATGAATCTTAAGGTTAAGGGAAGTTTTGGTGATATTTTTAAATGGGAGCTTCGTAGTATTGATAGGCGCTGTGCTAAAAATCCTTCGAAATTGTTTTACTCTTTTGTCAAATTAGAAACCTTGAAAGTTAGTCAATCTATACAGGTTTGCATGAGGAAAACTAAAAGAACAGATGGGTCGAATTATACTGCTGGACTTTTAGCTTCTGCAGGTTCTCTTGATGGTTTAATTAAGCAGGATGATGGTTTTAGGGTTTTAGAAAGACTACAGAGCTCGCCTTCTTATTGGCAACACAGACAAAAGGAATTGATGGGTATGATTAGACAGCTTGGTACGGCTACCTTTTTCATAACGTTTTCGGCTGCCGAAAGTAAATGGCCTGAGCTACTGAATATTTTGAGACTAACCTCTGGGCAGGAGAGTTTACCTAACGATGATATTAGCAATTTAAGTTTTTCTGAAAGAGCAAAACTGATTCAGGATGATCCTGTTACTTGCGCTAGATATTTTGACCACCGTTTTCGGGCTTTGCTTAAGGCTCTACAGAAATTAGGTCCTCTTGGCGTTATAGAAGACTATTATTTTAGAGTTGAAATACAGCAAAGAGGTTCGCCCCACCAACATGGTTTGATTTGGATAAAAGATGCTCCAAAACTTAAAACTGATCTCTCAAATGTTAAGGAAGTAGAGGAATTTATTGATAATGTTATTTCTTGTGCTGCTGAGCACAATGACGATCATTTAGACTTGTTAACACGATTACAAATTCACAAACACACAACGACTTGTAGAAAGAAGGTCGATAATAATTCCGTTTGTCGTTTTGGAATCCCGTTTCCACCTATGCCCAGAACCATAATTTACGACCCTGGTTTAAGAGAGCCTGGTAGCGTACAGGAAGAACTCAGATGTAAGGAAAGGTCAAAGAAATTGTATGAGATGTTGCAATCGAAAGAAAAAGAGTTTTGGGTAGATAGTTTTGAGGAGTTGCTAGCTAAGTTGCGTATAACTGAAGACGAGTATATTTCTGCCGTTACTTATGACCTCAAAAGGAAAACAGTTTTGTTGAAAAGACACCCCAAAGATACTAGAGTTAATCCTTACAATCCGTGCGCTTTGCGTCTTTGGCAGGCGAATATGGACATTCAATTCGTTCTTGATGCTTACGCACTGGTTATGTATATTGTATCATATATAGGAAAGTCTCAAAGAGGGATGTCTTTGCTTCTGCGCGAAGCTTCTAAACAGGCAAAAAATGATAAATGTACAGTAAAACAGAAGTTGAAACTAATTGCTAATCAGTTCTTGAATGCCCACGAGGTAAGCGCTCAGGAAGCGGCTTACTGTGGTTTACAAATTCCTGTGTCCAGGTGCAGTCGCGCCTGTGTTTTTATAAACACCAATGCCCCTGAAAATCGTGTACACATTCTTAAGAGTCAATCTGAACTTGAAGAACTACCAGCAGACAGTAATGACGTTTTTGCCTCTGGGATGCTAGAACATTATGTTCAAAGGCCAGAGGAACTAGAGGCAATAACGTTAGCTCAATTTGGTGCCTGGTACGAATATTCCAAAGCCCGTAGAGTGACTAAAGCCGCCCACGATCATGTTGATGAGGGAGAGAGCAATGAAGTTGAAGCTTGTGGTAAATGGCTGAAACTTAAAGATGAATCAGGGTTTATTAGGAAACGTGGCCGTGCTAAAATTATTAGGTACAGAAGATTCAATTTAGAAAAAGATCCCGATAACTTTTATCGTGAACAATTAATGTTATTTAAGCCTTGGCGCGATGAAAGTAATGATAATTTGACAAAGGATATGAAATCAGAACATGAGCTTTGTAGCGAAACTATTAATGAAGTTAGGAAAGAATTTCACAGTGAAATTGACGAAGCAGCCGTGGAACAGGCTGTAGCAGATTTTGAAAATGGAGAAATTCAAGTGGATGTTACTAATATCCAGCCTGAATTAGAACATAGAAATGAAGTTGATAGATCTTTAGCTATGGATGATTCCGATTTTTTAATTAATACGGTTCAAGAACCTGTAGGAAATATTAATAGAGAAATTATTGATGGTAATGCCGAAAATACTGTTGCTCCGTCAATTACCTTAATTAATGACTCTGAATACAACGCCCTTCTTAGAAAATTGAATTCAAAACAAAGAGAGATATATTACCATGTTTTGTATCATGTAAAAAGCAAAGAAACTCCGTTGCGCCTCTTTGTTACAGGGGGCGCTGGTGTGGGGAAAAGTCTTTTGATTAGTGCTATATTTGAATCTGTGTCAAGGTTTTACAACAAACAACCTGGGAGTAATCCATCGGAAGCGAAAGTAATCCGTTGCGCACCTACTAGCAAGGCTGCGTTTAACATAGGTGGGGCAACTTTGCACAGTACTTTTAGTTTACCCGTTAGCCAATTTGGTGGAAATATATCGAGATTGGAAAGTGAAACACTTCATAAATGCAGGTTACTCTATGGTCAAGTAAAACTAGTAATAATTGACGAAATTTCAATGGTTGGAGCGAAAGTGTTTAATCGGGTAAACGCTAGGTTACAAGAGATTATGGGTTGTCCTGATTATTTTGGTGGTGTGTCTGTCGTTCTAGTTGGAGACTTTAACCAATTGAGACCAGTTTGCGATTATTTCGCATTTCAAGGTCAAAGTGAGAAAGATAATCCTTACGCGTCGTTAATTGGTAACCCAATATGGGAGCAATTTGAATTTGCCGAACTTGAGGAAATTATGAGACAGAGGGATGATAAAATATTTGCTGAAGCTTTAAATAGAATGGCTGTGGGAAGTATGACTCAAAATGATATTGATTTCTTTAGTAGTCTGGAGGTAACGCCTGAGCGTGTACCCCCAAAAGAAGCGATACATCTTTTCGCCACTAACGCGGAAGTAAACCAATTCAATCAAAATAAGCTTTTAAACATGAATACGGAAAAGGCTGTTTCGGTTTCAGTAGATGTTGTCAATGGTGATCTTAGTAGTGAAGTTAAAAATAACATACTTTCCCAAGTTGAAAAGTTAGCAACGTCTGATACGTATGGTCTGCCCAAACAATTGACTCTTGCGTGTGGCGCGAGATATATGATGACCAACAATGTTGACACCTCTGACGGACTAACTAATGGCGCGACAGGTTGGTTAAGAAAGATAGAGTACGGCACAAATAGGGTCGGGGATAAAATCCCGTTCAGGGTATGGATGGAGTTTGACGATCCCAAAGTTGGGAAAATGTTGAGGCAAAAATGTCATGGTTTATATTTGAATAGTGATATTAACGCTTCGTGGACGCCTGTTGAAAAGGTCATCAAGTCGTTTAATAGAAAATGGAGACAAAATAATGCCTCAGTTTCTAGGAAACAATTGCCTTTGGTTGTTTCTGAGGCCATTACGATACATAAAAGTCAGGGTGATACTTACTCCTCGGTAGTGGTTCATTGTAAGGCTACAAAAAAAATTGAAAGAGCGCATTTATATGTGGCTTGTAGTAGAGCGAAAACCGCTTCCGGTTTATATATTGATGGAAAATTTAAAGTTCCTAATTCACCCAAAAACAACCTAGTAGAATTGGAACTTAAGAGGTTGCGAGACACAAAAAGCATCGAACTACCTTTCTTGCATGATCCCCTTTACATTTATGTTCATAACGTGCAGTCTTTAAATGCTCATTTAGAAGATGTTTTAGCAGACAATGTAATAATAAAAAGTCAAATGTTATGTTTTGTTGAAACGTGGAAAAAAGAGACGGACGATTTTAGAGTGCCATCTTTTAAGGAAGTAGGTGGTATTTACTTGGCAAGTAAATACCACCTACTTCCTACAATCAGGCCCAGAAATGCCACACGGAAGATCTTCGAAAAAATCATCCAAATGTTGAATAACGTCTCGTGTGCAGTCCGCCAGGTTAACGGTAGCCTCAGAGGCGTTAGTGGTGTTTAAATCTATGTCTGTATCCATGGTCAAAAATTAAAAAGAAATCGGCCTTACCCGACAGTAGCTGCCGCATTTAAACCCCGCCTGCAGCACGGGGTGGTCAACCGGGGACAAAAAACATGTCCCACGGCCTTTGCGAAAGCACCGGATCCTCCCAATCAATCCTCCAGGCCTCCAGTCAGCTGGGCGAACCATACCCCCGGTTACTTCCGGGGCCCGGGGCATCCACCCCGGAGACCTCTTCCTGGGATCCTGAAAGGAGATCACCGGCACCACGCGGGTTGCCCCCCGAAGACCATAGGCGCTCACCTGTGCGGATATTCTGGCCAGGACAGCCGGAATCCGAAGAAACCGCCAAACTAGACATGCAGGGCGCCCGCAGTGCCACGACCCCTGGGCGCTTGCCGGCTCGACCAAAGCCGGCAGCCCGCGCGCTGGGGAAACCCCGGCCGAATAGGACTTCGGATCTCATCCTAAACGGCCCCCTGCATGTCCCAGCCCTGGCATCCCTCCGCACAAAAGGGAAACACTAATGCATCTCCACGGTGACCAACTGGCATGTGTAACACTACCAGCAACGCCCACCGCTTCCTCAATGCAACTGACACCTTACTTAGTGAGAGCAAGGCGCGGCAAGTTTTAAACGGACTATTGCCAAAGTCCGAAACCTCAACAGAGGGTGGGTACACTTATTCTGGCACCTCCACGATGACCAACCGGCATGAGTAACTCTACCGGCAACGCTCAACGCTTCTCTGGTGCACGCAAGCCCTCGCCACCACGTCAAGGTGGTACCCATGGGAGGGAGTAGATAGGGACATAGTTTTATGATTATACTCTGCACCGTATTGGGTAATACATAAGAGTTTTGTTTTGTTTATTGTTTGAGCGGATAAGAAAAGGTGCCTTATGCACACCCTTTAACAGCGTAGGACCCTAAATATTTTTTTTGTAAATAAAGAAAGATGCATGTATATATAAATAAATAAAGTAAATAAATAAATAAATAATGTAAACGATCGATAATGTCTCGAGGATGAAAATTGACAGCAGTGGCGGCCTTGATTTAAGGGGTGAGTGACAGCAAATCGAAGTTGGTGTCAATAAAATGCATGAGCTTCCGCAGGTGTTGAAGCGTGTTCCCATTAGTTAGAACTTTTTGAATAGTTCCGTCAAAAGTAGAGCGATTCAAGAAGCCTTCTGTGAGGGGACATTGCAGAATGTAGTGCCTGGCGTCGGCGATAACAGCACCGCACCCGCAAAACGGGTTGGGGTGATGACCGAGATCGTGAAGATATTGCGGGAATTTTCCGTGCCCGGTAAGAATTTGCGTCAGGTAGTAGTCCGCGCCAGGACCTTCAGTAGAGGGAAGTGGGTAGAATTCGTGCGTGAGTCGACCAGTGAGACCAGTTTCCCACAAATTTTGCCATGCATTGGTTGAAATTTTGTGCAGGTAAGTCTTTAAATAGTGACGGGAAGGCGCTATATATATTTGAGGAAAGGCAGTGCCATGGGCAGCTTCTTTAGCTGATTGATCAGCAAGTTCGTTGCCGTGATTTCCAGCATGGGCCTTAATCCACGATAGGCGGACTAAGGGCAAATTGTTTAGTGTGGACTTAATGGACTGGACCAAGTCGGTCGTGTTAGAGCGGTTACGAAGGGCGGTTATTGCAGAAAGACTATCGGTGTAGATGTGGACTGATTCGGTTATGCGATTTTCGACAATCCATCGGAGGGATTGGTGAATCGCAACGAGTTCTGCTATGTATATTGTGCATTCGTTGTTCAGGGTGAAGCGCCGACAGACGAGGGTACGAGAATCGTGGAAAACCACGAACGCGCTACCGACACCGTCATCGAAGCGGGAGCCGTCCGTATAAATTTCAAGACCAAGCCCAGTGGGGTCGTAAGCTCGACATGGAATCAATATTCTTTTTGCAGGATGAGCAGCAAACTTGGGGACTTCGGAAAGGTAAGTGTGTCTGGTTAGGGGTGTTGTAACGTGCATTGTATTTTCTTTCAGGTTGTAACCGCGAAAAACCGCGGCTTCTTCGCTAGCTACAAGATGAAGAGGTAGGATACCGGTAAGGACTTGCAGAGCGGCCGTGGATGTCGTGCGATAAGAACGCGCCATGCGTTGAAGGCAAGCGCGTTGAATGGTGGTTAGACGACGGACTATTGCTGAGTTTTTGGTTGCTGGAAACCAAACACCACAAGCATATAAAATCATGCGTTCCAGACCCTTTTTATACATGGATTTCAGAGCAAGGCATTGAACTCCCCAGGTCTTACGGGCTAGGGCGGCCATTTGTTGGAGAGAGACGGACACCTTGGAGTAGATTTCATGTAAATGGGGAAGGTAGGTCAATCCCTGGTCTATGGTAACACCTAGGAGACGGAGCTCTTTGGTATTAGGAATGTTGGTATTTCCCATATTATAAGTCGGGGGACGATCAGGTTTACATCCACTGCGAAAGAACGTGATGGCTTTGGACTTTGAGGGACTACAGCTGAGTTTATTTTTGATGCACCATTGATAAACGAAGGCCAAGAGTGTGTTTCCTTGACGTTCACAAACACTGCGAGAAGGGCCCCAGACGATGCAGTTGATATCGTCAGCAAAGCCCTGCATGTCGGTTTGAGGGATGTGAGGCGTTTGGAGCAAAGTGTCACAAACAACGTTCCACAATGTGGGACCAATACAGGAACCCTATGGGACGCCTCGGGCTATCGGTTTAGTAATTGCGAAATTCGGAGTCGAGTAGATGGCAGTTCTGTCAGAGAGAAAACTGTTGATCAGCAGTTGATAGGGACAACGTTTATAATTATACTCTATACCGTAAATAGATACACAATATAGTTTGATTTAAATTAAGTGCAGTTCGGTAGAGGATGCATTATGCACATCCCCGTAGCGGGTTGACCTAGCCTTTTTTTTAAATATATGTTATATAAAAATATTTACAGTTAAAAGTTCTAAATAGATAAATAAATTAAATAAATAATAATACATTAATAAATAAAATAAAATTAATATCGTTATAAATTAGGAAAGCATGGACAGTAAATCAAAATTTTTGACTATGAATTGCATAAGGTCCCGAAGGCGTCCAAGTATAATATCGTCAATTTCGAGATTCGTAATGGATTCCTGGAGGTTGGTACGGTTAATAAAGCCATCAGTTAGGGGGCAGTGCAAGATATAGTGCTCCGCATTAGCCACAGCAGCCCCACATGCACAGCATGGAGTGGGGAGATGTCCCAAGGGGAACAAATAGGGCGGGAATTTTCCATGTCCCGTAAGTATTTGGGAGAGATAGTAATCGGATCCAGGTCCGACTACCGAGACCTTCGGGAGGAGTTGATAAGTAAAACGACCTTTGGTATCAGCTGTCCAGAGTGATTGCCAATAGGTTAGAGAAATACTAAAAAGTTGGGACTTGAGCCAATTACGAGTTTGTGCTATCCGAATTTTGGGAAACAGATCACTATGAGCAGCTTCCTTTGCATAATTGTCGGCAAGTTCATTGCCATGTGTTCCGATATGAGCTTTTGTCCATGTTATGCGAACTAAAGGTAAACGGTAGACCAACTGCTGAATGGTGTGAACAAGGCGAGTGGTATTAACAGGCGAGCGTAAGGCGGTGATCGCGGATAAGCTGTCAGTAAAGATAATAACAGGTTCATTGATTTCGTGATTCAGCAACCAAAGTAGAGATCGTTCAATAGCCACTAACTCAGCGATATATATTGTGCTTTCATTGTTAAGAGTAAAACGTCGTGCAACTAGTTCTTCGCTATTATAGAGTACAACAAATGCGCAGCCGACACCATCATCGAACCGCGAACCATCAGTGAAGATTTCCATGCCAAGTCCTGTTGGAGTACAGTCGTGACATGGAAGAGTTAGCCTGCGTGCTGGGTGGATCGTGTATTTCGGAACTTCAGTGAGGTAAGTGATATTGTCAAGGTGAGTATTTAGATGGAGGGTTTTTTTCTTTCAGGTAGAAGCTACGGAAGACAGCCGCTTCCTGACTCGCAACAAGATGGAGGGGCAAGATACCGGTAAGTACCTGGAGTACAGAAGTAGATGTAGTGCGAAACGATCTTGCAATACGCAGAAGGCAAGCTCTTTGTATAATTTGGAGTCGTCGAACTATAGCAGAATTGTGGTTCGCTGGAAACCAAACTCCGCAGCCGTATAAAATTAATCGTTCAATTCCACGTTTATAGATAGCCTTGAGGGCAGAACCCTGAACACCCCATGTCTTCCGGGCAATAACACAAATTTGCTGAACGTAAATTGAGACTTTGGAACTAACTTCTTCTAAATGCGGGAGATACGTAAGGCCTTGGTCCAAAATAACACCAAGGAGTTTTCAACTGAGATTATTATAAACGAACAGGTCAAGGACGTACGCCTAGGCCCTATCGTTAAATATTTCTCCGAAAACACGCCACTGCCACCTACCTCAAAAGCCGATGAAGCTCTGCTTCCTAAGTGTCAATTAATATACGGTGTTCTACATCGCCTCCCTAGTCCTCTAGCCCCGCTACTCCCTAATTTCAAAATTTGGGTACCCAGCGCATTGAAAAAGGTAGTTCTTCAACTGAACCATGATATCCGTGCTGCCGGTCATTTAGGTAATTTAAAAACCCTGCGGCGCATGCGGGAACGCTATATTTGGGACGGGATGACCCGCGATGTTAAAGAATACGTCGCCTCATGCGAGGCTTGTCAGAAGCACAAACCTGTGCAGCGACTTCCGGCCGGACTGATGAAGTCCGCCGCTATAACCGACGCCTGGACCGTAGTGTCAATTGACCTTAAAGGCCCTTATACCCCGAGCAGGCGCGGGATCACACAGTTATTAGTCGTCACCGATATGATGACGAAGTGGGTGGAAATATTTCCTTTACGCCGTGCGACCACCAGGGCAATTGTTAACATACTCGTTGACCAAGTTTTCACTAGGTTTGGCCTCCCTGTAACAATTGTGAGTGATAATGGTCGTCAATTTGTATCCAAGATAATGACGGATACCTTAAAATTATTGGGTGTACGCAATCGGTTCACGTCGTTTTATTCTCCTCAGTCAAATCAAACCGAGAGAATAAATCGCACGTTGTCCACTATGATTGCTACGTATGTAGGCGACAACCACAGGGATTGGGATGTGGGCATTCACCAATATGCTATGGCTCTTAGAACCTCAGTTCACGAGTCAACGGGCTTCACCCCAGCATACCTTAATTTTGGTCGTGAATTACGTTCCCCCGCCGATGTAGGCACCCCCATCAATCCTGATGACGCACTAGATCCCGCTAAGATTAGCTTACACGCTCTTTCAATCAAAAAGGTTGTCGATGACGCCCAAGCGCAAGCGCAAGAAAATATTGAAGCGCAGCAAAGCCGGCAGGCACCATATTATAATTCACGTCACCGTGACGTTGAATTTGAGGTCGGACAAATGGTATTAAAACGCACTCACTTCTTATCTAAGGCCAGCGCCAACTTTTCTCAAAAACTGGCACCGCGTAGTGATGGGCCTTATGTAATTGCTCAAAAACTGTCCCCATTGACTTATAGGCTTAAGGGTATGAAATCAAACAGAGTTTTTAAGGGTACATTCCATATCCGTGACCTCAAACCTTTCGTCGAGCGAAATGCCGACAATTCCGGGGAACAATCGGTCGATACAGACCCTAAGATTGATCCTAGGGTGAACAACTCTCCAACTGTTGTGAATAATTCCAATGTTAGTCGACCCGTGCGGTCATTAAGCATTTGTAGTGAAGCCTCATCTGATGATGGTCATAATGAACAAATTGCCTCTAGAAAGCGTAGCCTTCGGCCACGCGACCCCAGAACTGGTAGGGTCAAATATTAATTTTATTTGAGAGAGGGTCTCTCACCTGACCATAGTGTCTAATTTTTCCTCTGGGAGAGGGTCTCTCGATGGACGGACCTTAGTGTCCACGATTATTAACGTTATTAATTTGTTTAATTGATAGTTCTTTTCTTGTAAACCATGACTGGTCTAGCTAGCCTTCATGTTTGTGCATATTTTGATATCCCATGTTCTATTTGTTTCACTAACTTAATGCTAGTGTAAATTTAATGTTTAACTTAATGCTAGTGTAAATTTAATGTTTCACTTAATTTTAGTGTAACTTTAGTGTTTAACTTAATGTTAGTGTCAATTTAATGTTTAACTTAATGTTAGTGTCAATTTAATGTTTAACTTAATGTTTACTTTATATTTTGTTTAGTTATGGTCATTTGCCTTGTTTCACATAGTGAATATGATTTTTTTTATTTCTCATTCACGAAATTTTTTTTGTGCTTCACTTGATGATTTTGTTTTGATTACTTTGTTTTCATTTCAACTTTTTATTAATAGTTACTTCACGTAATTCTACAGGGCCGGTAGGCCCTTGTAGATATGACTTGATACCTGTTTGTAATGCTAAACGAAAAAATCACCTTTTTAGGGTTAGCGTCCCATAGAAAAAGCATTACATTTTACCCGGTTGTTTGGGGAAATTGTCATAGGTGATACGGAAAAACTGCAGGGAAGTTAGTTTTCGGAATACTTTCAAATTAACAAGAATTTACTAAATGAGAAACTTACCTGCTTAGATTTTAAATAATTGAAGTCTAATTTTTGTAATTTAACTAATTAATTATGCCTCGAATTCCCTATTTCATAGCAGACGACAGAAAGAAAGTTTATTTCATAGCAGCATAGCCCACTCGATCCGCGCTCCCGGACGCTGCGCTGCTCAAGCGCGAGCAGCTTGCGTCGTGACGCGCGTGATCGAGTGGGCTATGATAGCAGACGACAGTAAGGCAACGCTAATTATTTTTTTGATATTTCATCCGAGCTCTAACACCGTTATTTGGATTTTCTAATGAACTATAACGCTCTTAAAAACCAATTGTTTTTATCAGGCCCAATTTTCGTCTAAAAAAGTAATTCAGGTAAATAATTACAGTTAATAGAGGTTTAAATATCGTTTGAAGTAATTTTTCGATGTTCGTTTTGGCCAAGGCTTAAGTTGAATTTTGGTAAGTCTGTGTAATATACTCTTTATAGCGTCTTTCGTCCTTTAAGATTATAAAAAAAGCTGATTTCCAGCTCTGTTTTGGAATTTGATATAGTCTGCTTCGTTTCATGCTAGAAATATATCCTAGGTTTTACACTTTAAAATACTACTGGAAAGATGACAAAAGTGTTTTCGCTTGGCAATTAAGACAGTGGTGTTTACGTAAGCGCAGTTAATTCAACACTTCCATATGAGGTATACAGGATTTCATTATTTTTCAATTATATATTAATTTTATTTTGGCTATTCTCAGTGAGCATTCATATGTTAGAACGCAATTTCGGATTTTTGTGGTCTCCCAAGTCTCCAAAACTGTAAGTTTAACATTTTAGGGCAAATTATTATAATAATCAAGAATATGTATAGATCATCAAGGGTATAAATAGGCAACGTAAGACCCATTTGATTTATGATGTAATAGATCATGTTAGGTTTAGATACAGGGTTAAGCTTATGTTAGGCTAGGTTGTTATGAGCGGCTAAATGTTCACCTGTTTTTGGAATTATCAAGTTTTATCAACTGAATATATTTCCCCTGTTCCAAAATTTTACTAAATTGGATTTGTTTTTACCCCTGATTGTTGCTAATTATCTTGTTTATTGCCACAAATTTTCTAAAAAAATGGTATTTTAGCTTCTTTCTACCCTAAAAAGAGGCGTACTTTTAGCCATAATCAATGCACTTATTTAAAAAGTAAACAGTTCTACGAAATTAACTTTACGATTTTGAAAAGGCTATTAATTTTATTTAATACTCACTAATATCTCGTGCCATCATTATAATTAATGTATGACAAACCAAAGATGATTTCGATTTATATTTTATTCAAAACCACTTATAATATTTTCGGTTCCTTAGATAATAGGGACGGGAAATGACATTTTCAGCCTGTTAAGAGTTGACTTCTGCCTTAAGACTGAAGTGACAGAAATTATACAAAAACGTCTTTGTTTTCGACCAAGACCGAAAAAACCAACGATATGAGTGAGGTTTATCAATTGACTGAAGTTTCAGATATTGAAAGTTTTCTTTAAGTATTTTTAGTAGTTTAATCCTTAATCACAATTTAATTCAATCAACTGATTTTACTCTTAATCGATCTATTCCCTCTAAATTTATTCAAAAAATTGCATATCTCCGCTTTTTCAAGAACAATTCCATTTTCCGAAAACATTTTATCATGAAATTAATTATTTTGAAGGGATTTCGTATCGATGTTCCTTAACTTGTAAGCACCTTGACGGACATTGGTTTAAATATTAGTGGCTTGAGAAATTTTCAAGTTTGCACCAAAATGTTTTTTCAATGGTTACAATTTGTTGAGAAGACTGATACTCGATACAATATGATTAAGAGTAATTTATTTTGCTCGGACTAATAAAAGAATGTCGTTTAACAAAGGAAAAGGAACAACTTTTGTCCCATGTGGTTGCTTTTAGTAGGTAGCTCTCCTTTCATGGACTGGAAAAATATTATGTAAGCATAACAATAACCAAAGGTTAGTGTAAAGATTCCATAAAAAGAAAAATTTCTCAGTACTGTACAATATCATTTTATATTCTATTCAGCGGAATTATAACATAAATCACTTCACTCTAAACGAGTTATGATATAAAATTTTGCAATCATCTTAGAAATTCAGTAGAATATTTAAAATATTAATTATTGATCCTTCTAAACGTACTCCCTTCAAAATAATTAATTTCATGATAAAATGTTTTCGGAAAATGGAATTGTTCTTGAAAAAGCGGAGATATGCAATTTTTTGAATAAATTTAGAGGGAATAGATCGATTAAGAGTAAAATCAGTTGATTGAATTAAATGGTGATTAAGGATTAAACTACTAAAAATACTTAAAGAAAAATTTCAATATCTGAAACTTCAGTCAATTGATAAACCTCACTCATATCGTTGGTTTTTTCGGTCTTGGTCGAAAACAAAGACGTTTTTGTATATACTCTTGTGGTTCTCACCTCGATGGTCGTTCACATAATTTTTTGGTTGTTATGTAGTTTTCTTGTGGCTCTCAACTCATTCCACTGTTGTGTTTTATTTTATTGTTGTGACTCGCTTTTGTCTTGTGCCACTCCCTGTTGCGAACCTTTTTTTTTGAGCTTCATACTGGACTTTTTCCTACCGGTTGAGCGAGGGCGCTCAACATTAAGTCGGGGGGAATTGTAACGGTAGGGCTGACTTATGTCCGACCCCTCGGCATTTATAACGGTAGGGCTGACTTATGTCCGACCCCTCGACAATCGCGGATATGGCCGATCCCTCGGCTATGGAAAAGTTCGCCTAACACCTAACACGATGGATGGAAGACCCACGTCACGGGCAAAACCCCAGGCTTGCCCCACGGGTCTCGAAAAAAAAAGAGAGAGCGTAAACTTTAAAAAAAAGAGGAGTCGAGATCGAGAGCGCCTCGTGAGCAGGTACTTGGTACCACTAGCCATGAACTTTATAAAAAGACTGGACTAATAATTTGTGCGTGTGTTCGCGGCTTAAAAATAAAGACGCGGCCAATAAGACCAAACGTTACCACGAGGGTGATCACCCATGAACAAGCGTAACGAGGAAAGCAGAACAACAGAGACAATTTGAGTATCTTTATTATTAATTATAAATTGTATTACCGAGAGTCCACAAGATTGAATGGTTTAAGATTAAATATTGCAATGACCAAATTAAGTTTCTCTAATTTAAGTTTAGTATTCATTAATAGTAGGAAACGTGTCAACGTTCTCTCTTTGTGGTTTATTCAGCCTGTAACGTACAGCGTACCTGTGTCGGAAATAAGCTAAAGTTTTCCGTCCCTTTACTCTACGTTATTGTGTCACGGGTGTCAAACCGTTTTCTGCTATTTTTACCTCTCCGAGTGACGTATGTCACGGAGAGGTTCTAATTTCGACGTGTCTGTCTGTGTGTGTGTCTGTGTGTCTGTCTGTTGTTATTGACTTACACCCCAGGGGACCGCGTTCGCAGTTTTCAAATCGGAGAAAACGTTTTCCCAAATTCCGGACCGCATTTACAGTTTCCGAAAATTTGGATTCCACTTACCATAGCAATTATCCATTACCAGTCTTTACCCACTGGCTTCTATAGTCCACCATCATTGGGGCTCTTTTTCCATGCCACATGGACACCAGTCTGTACACACTGGCTTCTACACACCACCATTTTGTGGTCTTTGTCCATCCCACTTGGACACCAGTCTGTACACACTGGCTTCTACACACCACCATCTTCTGGTCTTTGTCCATCCTACACGGACACCAGTCTGTAAACACTGGCTTCTAATCCCCACCATCTTCTGGTCTTTGTCCATCCAACATGGACACCAGTCTGTACACGCTGGTTTCTACACACCACCATCTTCTGGTCATTTTTTTTGTCCATCCCACATGGACACCAGTCTGCGCACCTGGCTTCTACTCCATCATCATCCTTAAGGTTAAGACATACGCGGCGATCGGCCAGGGTTACGAGAAACGTCTGGCCTCCCAATGGTGGGGCTTCCACCAAAGGTTCACGCAACTGCGCTGTTCTTATCCATAGCTGCGATTCGAAACCCTTATATACTACCTATTTGAGTAAGGCAAAGCAACCGGCGTATGCTTCATTTCAAACGCCAATATTAGTCAAGTCTCTCAAGAATGTTTAATTGTTCTTTTTTAAAACGATGTAACGTTCAATAAGGCGAATAACTAACGAAGAAATTATTAAATATTAATTATATTTATTTTAATATTTAAGATAATGTTGTTTCTCAATTCAAAATTAATACGGAAAGAGTTAAAAAGCGGTCTATGTTTTGTCTGTGTGTGTCCGTCCGTTGTTACGCTAGTGCGCTGCGTTAGAAGTTCGTTTTGTTTTGATGTGTAAAGAAATCCTACAGAACCATAATATTCCCTTTATCCTTAATATAAAGTGAATATGTGGAAAATTTTTTCGTAATTATGATGCATTTAGTACTTTTGTAGCTTTAAAGCTCTGTTTCATTTTGATATTCCAAAGACTTTTTTTAATATTATTTTTTGAAATGGCTGTTTATATATTACTTAAGCTATACTACATCTGTATATAGAATAATCCTTGGCTTAGTGATTTCATGAAGAAAGCTAAGTTCTAGACTCCGGCGGGTGTATCTAGTATTATCGGCAATAAGCTTAGTGAAATAAAGAGTAAATAATTGAGGCCTGAGGCGAAGTAAAGTTTGGGTTTTGATTTTCGTGTCTGAAAGGAAGAGACATCAACGGTTCACAGTGAGCCGAAAGTTAAATACACTCTTAAATAATCAGGTTAAGATTTTAGCAGAAGGAAAGATCATGGTGGCGATTAGATTAGTAGGACTGAGCCACAGAGTTTTTATTCTCTTTATGGTGCGCATTGACTATCAGTGCGTCTAGCTACAATTTAGCTTTGGCATTATTTAGCGTTAACACTCATGTTGGCAAAAGAGAGTATATACGCCAGTATACGCCAGTTTCACGGGCGTATACAGGCGTGGCATCTTTGGCCCCCACTTCATGCCCCCCCCTCCTCTCTCTCTCTCTCTCAACCTGTCAATATTTGATCGATTGCTTGTGTAGGCTTGAAGTATTATAAGCTTATAACAAAAGATGGTTTTGTAGGAATAAAGACCATAATATAAAGTAAAAAAGTTATTTTATTTTCTTTAAAAGTATAGGTTCTAATATTAAAGACATTTTTTCAATTTTCATTTTAAAATGTATTTGATTTATTCTAAAATAATTCCTTCTATCTTCGTAAGGAAGAAGATAAATTTTAATATTATTTTTAAATCTTACGTATGTCATTAAGCCTTTCTTTGATATACAAAGCGTTAAGTTGTTTTCTAACGTAGAGTTCCAAAACTAATCTTTCGAGATCTTTAGTTTTGACTTTAAAGGTATGATAAGTTTCTTCCGTGTTTTCTGGGGGTTTTTCAGGCGTTTTTTCTTCAGTCTTGATTTTTATATTTTTAGTGTACGTTTCAGTCTCATCAATGGTAAAGGGTATGTTTTTAGTAGGCCCACCTCTGATGAAATTACATTTGGGGAAATGTTTTAAATGTTCTTCGTAAGGGTTATCGGTCGGTTTCCAGGCTAGCAAAATCCCATTGCATTCGAAACACTGTGCTAAATCATCGGTATATAACGAATAAAAACCCGCGCTGCTTAAAGCTTTTTTATAGTTTTCATCTTGAGGCCAGGAGTAAAAAGAGTGATACCTTTGCAGCTCGGAGTTCATGATGCTGAATGAATATGATGATAGGATTATCTGAGTTATATCCCCCTAAATTTTCTACCCCCCCTTTTTTACCCCCCCCCTCTTTTTACCTTCCCCCCTCCTTTAATATACGAAATAAAAGAAAACAGTATTAAAAAAAGGGGTGACACATTTATTTTTTTTAAAAAATTACAAAGAGTATTTGTTAACAAAAGGATTATTCTTTACGGGCGCGCTTCAACATGTTTGTAACAATGATGTCATTTTTCGAGCAATCTCGTCCAAACTGCTTCATGAATGATTTATGGCTCTTTCTTTTTGTTCTTTGTATTATATACATAATACAATATAGTCCGCATGTCGAACTTGACAAGCTTTGAAGTCTTCTTTTGTTAAAGGACCATTTTCTTGAATTTCTTTTAACAAATTCTTTAATCGAGGGGAGAAAGTTTCCTAAAGCCAAGGAGTCAAAGTAATACCCCCTTCTGTTTCCATCGAAGTAAAGACTTACCCAATGGGATCCGTCTTTATAGTGATTGTCTAAATTTACTATAATGGATGAAGGAAACTTGTCAATTTTTTCGGGTAATAAATCACTTGGGTAAACACCTAGGAAATGTGGCGTGAATCGTAGAAAGCGTGTTATCTGATCGGCGTTCATTATTTGTTTAACAAACGATTGACACGTTTCTATTTTTATCTATTTGTAACAAAGCTTGGAATTCGGCTAATACGATACAACTAAGAGTAGTGGGTGTGGGTTTTGCAAATCCCAATTCTAATCTTAATTGTCCTTGTTTCGTAGGGCTCCAATGATCTGAATGACTCGCGTAACCGTCAGGTGTTAAGTCTAAACAGTATATGGCGTAACCCGAGGCAAAGTCATCCATAGATATATTGTTCCCCTTGTCATTGTAGTGGGAGTTTGACCCCGAAAATAAAGTGTAATAGCTTCGGACAAATTGCTTTTTACTGTAGTTGGGTCTTAAGGCTCTGGATGGGTATTGTTCAGAATTGATGAACGCCGCTAGATGATTGACATCCCAATGTCCAAAGTCGAAAGGGTTACTATCCAATGTTCCATTGTAAGCGGTATGCTTTACAATAGCAATTGTAATCCGTGAGGGCTGGGTACCCAGGTAGATGTTCCCGATTGATGTGTTTAAGATATTAGGCGAGATTGTAAATATTTTAGTTTCCGTTCTAGTGTAACTATATTGGGCGGCTTTAATGCTTAAAGCTTGTTCGTGAGCAAATAGAATTTTAGGAGCTAATTGCAACTTTAAGACGTATAATATGGCTTCAACGATGACTGGTTTATAACCAGTGCCTGCCGCGGAAAGTTTACCCATAAGACAAAAGCTAGCTTTGCTTCTGTGTAATTTTAATTTCATAGAAACGCCGTTTATCAGGTATCGAGGGATATTAAACATGTCTACGTAAAGGCTGGAATACATCTCAACTTCCTGGGATAATTCTGTGAGTTTCTTTCGTTTAACAAAACCCATATTTCCTGTAAGCGAATCCATGCTTCCGGCTGTATCTTTGTAAAACAAAGAAGCCCCCAAATGAGATTCTTTAGCCGCCGGACCGTATGACGTCAGAGCCGAAAGCAAAGCCGTGTAAGCGTAGTTACTAGCAGCGGGTGTTGTTGCGCAATCGCCTAGTTCCAAATCGACACGCTCAAATTGACTGTGTTGGAAATTATTTACGGGTCCAACCTCGTCAGTGGCTGCTAAAGCGGTTCCATCTTCACATACAATTTTAGTTCTGGTGTACAACATTGTTAAGGCTGTATCCACGTATTCGCTGCCGCTAGACGTTACTTCAAATTCAATAGGTTGGTCGCCTTTCAAGGAGGTCAAAGGTTGATACGGAACCCATTTGGAATTTTCGATGGCTGTCTGAAGGGGAGGGGTAGTGAAAATATCGAAACCAGTACTGCAAGCTTCAGTCATTTTTTAGGGAGAGAAAATATCGCGAACCGTTTTGAATGAGAGTTTACGTTTATCTGATTTAAATTTGTTTTTGTTGTTTTGTTTTATAGATTTCTTTTTCTTTGGAATTTTTTTCTTTTTAGTTAGTCTTTTCTTTTGTTTGGCACCCCCTCTACCGTATTGTTGTTGCACGTCATCCAGCGTTTCGGTGAACCTTCTTTTAGCGGAAGTTTTCAAATCTTTTCCAGCGGCGACGTCATTTATAATCTCTGACGATGTGCCCAGAAGCTGTTTACCAAGGAATTTTGCCCCTTTAATTAAGAATGGTGATACGTATCTTCCGAAAGATTTCAAGAAGCTCCCGATCCCGTGGCCATTTTGTCCGAATCCGTGTTGTCCTTGTTTGCCGACGTAAAAACTCAGACCACCACCACCTGACATCGCTTGTTGGGTATAATAATCCGTGTAAACACATCTTTTGTTATCTAGAGCATTTGACTTGCGCATCTTAAATGAACTTTACAGTGCAACAGTCCAAACTGAAATAAAGCGGGTTCACCCATGTGGTCCTTTATATAAATGCCAACTTCGCTGATATAATGTTTTGACAAAGGGACGTAATGTGGTGAGACAAACGTAAGACACACGGTATCCCCGTGTTTCTTGTCTTCGATGGGTATAATACGTAAGAGGGGGGCGTGGATATTACCGACAATTTGCCCTTCGATCAGGTCACAATAAATATATAATTGAGATGGTACGTGGTAGTTTAACCTGGCTGGTCTATCGCTCACCCCTTGTATATTGAGATGGTCTTTGTACCCCAAGATGGCGGCTAATGCTTCGTGGGTCTTGAAGATAATTTTTGTATCACCAGAGGCATCGGTTTTTAGTTTTACATGTCCCGTCGTCTCATTAATATGAAATAAAGAAGCTGTTTTTTCGCATTCTTTGGATGTATTGATCGTTTCAACAATGTGGTCTAGTGATTTGTAATGGCCGGCGGGTATATTATGTAGATGATAGTTTTCGATTCTACGAAGATCGCCGTCTTCTTTTCGTTCAACCTGGTATGTCAAGGCGCATGACTTGGGGTTTTTAGGTTTTTTAAAGTTAGCTTCATCCAGTGAATCTTCAGGTGTTTTTCTCTTATTGGTTTTGTATATTACATTGTAGAAACTGTTTGTATATATTATCTCTACTAACGAAATTTCCCATTGTCCTTGTAAATTAATAGGGTCCGGTAGTTTAGTGATGTAACTACTCATAGTGTTGTTAGGGTAGATGTCCATACTAGCGTCGCTAGGTAGCGTTAAATAGAATTCAGATTTTCTCGACATTTTCGGCTGCCACCCACGAGTTCTGTGATTTGGGTAAACCAATAAACGATACAAAATATTCTAATTTCCCTTTGCGTTTACGCTTCTTGAGTATAGAGTCTATCTTAAACAGTTTGGGCTCCACTGTTCGAATGAGCTGATCAGGGTAAAACAACCCGCTTATATGCTTGTTATCCAAATCTTTCAGACGATATAACACTGGTTTTCTGAAACTCAGAATAGAGGAAATAACAAATATTTCCGTCGAGAAATTTGGTTCATAACCTTTAGAAAATTCTGGTTTAAGCTTACTAATTCTTACAAAATCACCGACACGAAATTTGACATCTTTTTTAGTAGGCTTATTACGCAATTCTGGTTTGTAAATGTTTTTGTATACTTCCAGAACGTTAGATGGGGAAACATTATCGGGTGCCATTTTTATTACAGAATGATAAGAGGCATTGTAGCCTTTAACTATGTCTGTCAAATGATCTATATATCTATGTGAATTAAAATGAGTCAACATTTTGAATATTCGATGTTTCAAAGTTTTAATTAATCTTTCTACAAAAGGACAGTGGAATTTTTCTGACGTCATAGAACCGTATTTGATTTTATTTTTCTTTAGAAGTTTTTGCGTACTTGAATTAATAAACTCTTTTCCTAAATCGGACCAGATGGCTTTAGGCTTGCTTTGTTCGATGATTATTTCGAGAGCTTTCGTAGCTTCGGTAGCGTGTTTTCTTTTCATGGGTACTACAAAACCTTTTCTGGAAAAGCAATCAATGCCTACCATAAGATATCTGTAGTCATCGTTGTATTTCGCGATTGACCCCAAGTCAGCTAAGTCAACTTCAACCCTATCCGAGATATTAAAGACAGGGATTTTGCGTCTTTTGAATTTATTTATAGCGGTTTTATGTAGTGTGTAAACGTCAGTGGCTTCTAGAAAGGCTTTGACATCGTTTCTCGAAATGTCAAGATGTTGAACCGCCCTGTACAAGGGGGCTAAACCGGTGAACCCTGACCTGTGTTTGCTGTTGAGATATACGTTCTTTAACGTTTCTTCTTTTTGGAGCTGCGATAGACCTCCCATACTGTACCCTTGGTATTAAAAGGTTGTTTCTTCAGAATTAAGGGACTTGCTTTATTGTCAAAAGTTAATCTCTTCTTCGCTTTTAAATACGTTCGGGGTCGAAGCCTGTTTTTTAATGGTACGGAGTGGGGCGATGCCTTGATTGAAGGGGGCGGTATTGAGAGGGGGTTTGATTTACTTGTTGGAGGTAAAAAGTTTTGAACAAAGGGTTCAAATTCTGTCCATCCCGTAGGGGGAATCCCCATAAGCGAACGAGCTACCCCGTATTTGTTGAACAGCGTAGGGTGTATAGTGAAATATACTAGTTGGGCTATATCTGAATCGGGGATCTTAAGATCATTCACGTAAAGAACACCCGCATCATCCCAACGTACGCTAGAAGCGTTACTTGTCAAATGATCAAAAATCTTCTTCGCTGCTCCCCTATATTTCAATGGAAACATATTAATCCAACTATCTTGTTTATTCGATGGGCGTGGTTTCAAGATGTTCTGGTAGCGTTTCATTGCTTCTTCGTAAAAAACCCACTTGGTTCTTTCATCTAAAGCAGTATTTGAGATAATTAGGTTCATCTCTTTATCCAACTCTGATAACACTGTATTGTTTTTTGAAATATCACTGTTTGTTGTAGTTATTAATTGCTGTGTTGGTGGTGGCTTAGGACTTTGTTGCTGTTGTTGTTGTTCCAAGGGCACTAAGGTCATTTTATTAGCGTAAACTAACGTTTTATTCATTTTGAGAATAAACCGCCTAAAAGGCTCGAAATTACTGGAAAAAGGACGCTAAAGAAACCACTTCCGGTTTGTTTAGATAAAATAGCTCTTTTGTCTTTCCAATGAGTATTTTTGCAGGCAATTTTACGAATATGTTTCTTATGCTTACACAGTTTATTATATACGTCTGGTTTCAAATTGATGGCGCCTTGTAAGGCGTTGTGACAACACTCGCTAATTGAATCAATAATTTCTCGATTAGAGTTTTTAAGAATAGCTAATCTTTGTGGTTTTTTTAATTGCCCCAAAGCGGCTATTAAATTGATATTTTTAGCGGCTAAACTTTTTTTTTTTTTATTCCCCGATGTTTTCTTGACCTTTCTCTTTGGCGACATCGTAAAGAATGATTAAATTTTAGTAATGTTAATTAATTATATAGTTTTCTTCTTCGGAGTATAGATGACTATTTGTTCTCCCGGTAAAATATTTGTTCTAAACCTTAAATCGGAATGACATTTTTGGGTTAAATCGCAAAGTAAATACCCGTGTGGTTTTTCTGTCGCATCCAAATAACATTCAACAATGAATTTAGAGTTGCTAGGTGCCAATTGTTTAGAAAGGGCCACTAATTGCATAAGATCTCTTACGGTTTTCATAAGAATCATGTAATGAGCGTTTAAGGAAGCTGTTCTCAAGTTTTTTTCAAATATGTTTTGTAAAAGGGTAATTACGAATAATTTCCTATGATGCGATTGTTTAGTAAATATTTCTGATAAAATATTATTTTTATTATCTAACATAAGATCGTCTAACACGATTAACGTTGTTTGAGTACCATCGTATATAGTAACGTCGGGTAAGCCTTGACGCAAAACTATACCCATTTCTTTTAATTCATCGTAGCAAGGTTGATATATACTATAATGCCAAACAACTAAATCAACTTTAGGTTCGAACATTTTATCTTTGTTTTCTATTATCCTTTTACATAAAACTGTTTTGCCTGATCCTGAAGGACCGAAAATAATTAAGTTTCCAGGTGTAGTGAATGGTATCATGACTAATACTCGAATGAAACTAATTTGTAATTATCATTCATACTTAAACGCGATTAATTAAAACGCGCGCGCGTGGTTCGCGAAACGGGGGCCCGCGTTGTTGCCATCCCCCACACCGGCTCGCGCGCCATCCCCCTATCCTATAAAAAATATTTTTTTTTTTATAGGATTTCCCCCACTATTAAAAATAGTAAAAGAAAAAAGATATGCTTAGTATTAGTTATATAAAATGCAACAGATGTTAAGTTCAATTCAATTTATTGTAAAGACAAAATTTATAAAATTAAATACAAATAAAATTAAAAATGAGATAGTAAATGCATTCTATTTTTTAAATAAGTTATTTGACCCGAGATTACAGAAAATAAATTGTAATTGTAAAAGTAGTTTTCAAGATTTTCTTCCTGAAGAACATTGTTGAATTTCATCACGACCTGGTAGGATGTCACAAAGTTGGTGAAGTACCCAACCACTGCGTCGAATTTCTCGGGTTGGTCATCTAAGCAAGATATACGATCGGGGTCTCCGTATAAATTATCATAAATATCATTATACAACTCTATGATAATATCAGCCATGTGTGTAAACACGATTTCATGGTTACTTATCTTAATAAGATGTTCCTTTACAGCGCCCGAAACGCGATTCAGGGCCGCTGTTTCCATACTGGTCAAAACAATAGAGTCCTCCTTTATTAAGTCTTTAATATGGCATGTGTTATGGTATGCCACAACCATTGTCTTTTCATTGGGGGTATCGTTTAACACGATTTCAAAATTGTTGGCTTCATGGGCAGCCGTCCAACCTGCTAAAACGGGCAAGCGGGGAACCAGTTTTTCCCAGGTTTCCGTGGAAATGGCGAAGCTTTTTACAGATTGTTTCCGGCAGAGACGAACCTCAGGATCCAGGGTTCCGTTCACAAAACCAGTTGTTAAGAACAACTCTTTAGATATATGGAATCTCCCGTTAATTTTACGTTCGTTAGTTACACCAATTTTCCTTTTGGGTGCTTCTTGATTCTCCATCTTGCAGGTTTAAGATCTTCTCGAATAATGATATTCTACTCAATTGAGTCAGGGGTTTTTATACCAAATTTCTTACGTAGCTATTGTGAAATATCTATTATCCTTAACTGTTGTTCCATTGTTAGATTGTAGGCGTATTTTTATGTCAAAGTTCTGAAACCAGAGATTAAGGAATTCCAATACCCCCAAAATCAATAAAATAAATAATACAATAAGTAGTTTTTGAGGGTTAATCTCCAAGATCTGACGAATTCTCGACAGCCTTTGTGTACTTGACTCCATAACAGCTGAGGAGTAAATAAGTTATACAATAGTAAACCTGAACTATTTATCTATTAATAGACCTGTCAATATTTGATTGATTGTATACTTCATGTAATGTCGTAAAAACCCAAGAAAAGACGCATCATCTCTTTTGTTACAATCCTTTTGTTGAATTTAAAAAATCTATTGACGACTCATCCCTTTGTTACCATCAGCCACCTGGATGTCAATCGGATGTCACCTATTGTTGACTAACAATAATAGACGTGTTTAAACACGTCCGAAGACCCAACGCATTCTCGCGATCCTTTGTGTACTTGACTCCGTAACAACTTATGAGTAAATAAATTATACAATAGTAAACTTGACCCATTTATCTATTACTCCTAGCATTCCTTAAATAGACCTGTCAATATTTGATTGATTGAGGAAATACTTTTCTTACATCTTCATGTATTGTCGTAAAAACCCCCGCTAATGGAATGACGCTTCATCTCTTTTGTTATAATCCTTTTGTTGAATTAAAAAATCTAGCTTTTTGTTACCATCTGGCACCTTTTAAAATCACTCGGATGTCAATCTTATGTCACCTATTGTTGATTGACAAACAATAGTAGACGTGTTTAAACACGTCCGAAAGGACAACGTACCATTGGCCAATAGAAGCTTAGGTAACTCTCCACCCCCCTCCCTCTACCCCTCTGCTAATAAGCCTAGGGAAATTTAGTATAAAATAACGCGAGAGAACAACGGAGCATCGCATTCGAACTTTAGATCTCGTAACATCAAGATGGATCCCGAATCTCTTCGTTGGAATTTGGATGAACTAGCTGTAAATAGGCCTTGGCCCCTAACTTCATTATACAAGTTTTATTTTTTCCTATGTGCCTATTTACACATCGACCCTGCTAATGTACCATCAACTTTACCCACTTTTATTATAAATGGGGGTTTAAATATAATTCAGACATTCCTTGATGTCATTGAATACATGAGAACCGTCCCTAGAACACCGGAAGACTGCCATACAATAGACCAACTAAACCACCTAAGTAACTTAATTCCTAGACCACTAAATATTTCTTACACCGATCGCATAGAAAGACGCAGGAATGAATTACTACCCACTAACCAGGAAGAATCCTTAATCACCGATTTCAACAACCCTCAATACGACATAGAGATGGCGGCATATTTGAATCAGGAATGTAAACAAAACGACCCTTTTGAGTACCTGTCTCTAAACTTCTCAGATTACGAACCCAGTGAGCAAAATTCTGAAGAGGCTGAGGCTCTTTTCGACGAGGAAGTCTATAACCAATGGGGAGGAGGAGGAGATTACCCCCCTTCACCTATTGAAGACATCCCTTGTTGCGAAATCTTAGAACAGAGCGAAAAATTTTATGAAAAATTTAATATGTATGGTAGAGAATTAGTTCTAAACATCACTGACGACCCCGTAGATAGTATATGTACCATTACGGAGCATGTGTTACGCGAGTATCGAGCAACAGATTACGTTCAGATAACTTTAAGGAGTCTGGGAATAGATTGCCGCTCCGAACTAGAACTTTCTTTTCAAAGATTAGACCAAGTAGACCCCACTATTCTATTTGACCAACTTAGCGAGCTGCTCTATGATGATGAAATAGCAGCATTTTTCTTAGGTCCTATTAAAATGATTTTTAATATTGTAAGGCTTCCTGAAGGCGAGGGTCGCTCTGTCGCTAGAGGCATTAAACCATTTAGCATTTTCTGCAGGGATAGACGAGGTATAACACGAATAGTTAATTCCGATAACATCTGTCTTGCTCGAGCCCTTTGTGTCGCTATATCATATCGTACCTACGCAGACGACAAAACAGGAAACAAAACACTAAAAACACGATACGAAGCTATATCAAGAGCTAGACCTGGGAATAAATTACAAAAAACTGAAGCTACAGAACTATGTCATAAGGCGGGCGTAGACGTTAGTGAATGTGGGACCCCCGATTCGTTCCAGAAATTCAAAGTTTATTTGAATCGATACTCGATTTTCGTTTATCGATTCGAGAACGGTATACCCATTTTAATTCTCGGAGAGAACGACCCTACTGACACTAGACCTCGCCTTTTTTTATTAAACGAAAATAACCACTATAATGTTATTACTAATTTAAAACCATTGTTTAATCATGACCGCTTTTGTGAAAAATGTCTCGTACCTTATTGGTTAATACAATCTCATAAATGCAATGACTTTTGTTTTCGATGTATGAGACCCACTATCTGCCAAGGTCCCGAGAAAAAATGCGGTTATTGTTTACGGAAATTCTTAGGCAATGATTGTTATCAAAGCCATCAGGCTACTTTGGGTGATAAAAAACCTCTCTGCCAGCGACTCTACCACTGCAAAGACTGTTTAAAAATTATCGATTTTTCAAGAAGATCAGAGAAGCATACGTGTGGTGAGATTTATTGTCAAGTGTGCAAAAAATATCAACCTAGCAATCATCTATGCTATATTCAAGTTATTAAAGATAAGGCACCCACCATTACCGTTTCTAAAAAGCCCCGATCTAGTCAACCAACCCTTATGTATGTTTTCTTTGACGTAGAATGCATACAGACGAAAGTATGTCAAGAGAAGCTGGGGGCGTATGAACATCAGGCAATTTTGTGTGTTAGCATAACCGTTTGCGAAAATTGTATAGAAGAACAATCCCTAGACTTTAGTTGCAGCATGTGTGGGCAATTCGGACCTCGTAAACAACATTTCTCTGGTGGGAATCCTATATCTCTATTTTTAGATTACTTAATGCAATTACATGCAGTTAAGAATGTTATCATACTGTCTCACTTTGGGAGTAATTATGATAATCAATTATTAATTAGAGAAATTATAAACAGAGACGAGAAATTTGTTCCATCTTTAAAAATCAATGGTACCCGCATTTTAGAAATGAAATTATTTAACTTATTGTTTCTGGATTCCTATAATTTCATTCCTGTAGCTTTAGCAAAGTTTCCAGCCACTTTCGGTATACCCAATGCTGCCAAGGGTTATTTCCCTCATTTTTTATTCAATACCGTGAACCATAAATTCGATATTAACAGACAGCAAGAGACTAATTACGTTTTGGAAAACACTCTACCTCCTACCGAGGCGTACGGAAGCCAATATTTTACAAAGAAAAACTTGGATACATTTTTAAAATGGCATAGCAACGAGGATGCTAAAGGAAGCGGTTTCAACTTCTTGAACGAACTTTATTACTATTGCGAAAATGATACCGTTTTACTATTCTTGGGGTGTATAACCTTTCGAACACTTCTACTTAAAGTTACGGGGATTGATCCGTTCAACTGCGGAGCAGTCACACTTCCAGGTGTCTGTTCTTTTGTATTTCGGCGAAATTATCTTAAGCCCAATACTATAGGAATCATACCATCCAACTACTATAGACTCAGTGAAAATCAATCAATAGGCGCCATAGAGTGGCTTGAATGGAGCGCCCACAAGAGAAATATATCCATACAATCATCATTTAGAGGTAAAGAAACCAGAATACAAAAAATCAAAGTTGATGGATTTTGCGAACTTCACCACGAAATATTTGAGTATTGGGGGTGCTTCTACCACGGATGTAAAGTACACTTTCCAATAAATAGAAACAAGCCCTTGCACGGAGACCCAGCTCAGACTTTGAATACGCGTTATATTAGAAGTATGAACGTGTTAACCAAGCTAGAATCCCTCAATTACAAAGTAAATGTAAAATGGGAGTGTGAATGGACCAAGGAGAAAGCCGAAAAACCAGAAATTATCGAATTTTTGAAGTTTAATGATATTCGGCCCAAAATAGAAACCAGATTAAACCCTCGAGACGCGTTCTTTGGTGGACGCTGTTGCGCAACGAAACTTTACCATAAAACAACTGGGTCTGAGCGTATTCATTACGTTGACTTCACAAGTTTATACCCATTCGTCAACAAAACAGCCAAGATACCTATAGGTCACCCTGAGATCATATTGGATAACTTCCCTGATATATTTTCATTTGAGGGTCTCTTAAAATGCGACGTACTTCCGGCTCAAGATCTAATTCATCCTGTTTTACCCGCTCGTATTAACGGGAAGCTAACCTTCCCTTTATGCTACACATGCTGCAAAACTCAGTTTCAGGGTGACTGCGATCATGCTCCAGAACAAAGGGAATTACGTGGCACTTGGGTGGTTGATGAGCTACGGTATGCTGTCCAAAGGGGTTACAAGATAACCCGAATGTATGAGGCCTGGTCGTACAAGGTGACTCAGTACGATCCCGAAACAAAACAGGGTGGTTTATTCAAAGACTACGTCAACGCTTTTTTGGAGTACAAAACATTAGCCAGTGGGTTCCCTGCAGAGTGCGTTACTCAGGCAGATAAAGAAAAGTACGTCAAAAATTACAAAGAAGTCGAGGGGATCGACTTAGACGTCGATAAAATTGAAAAGAACGAAGGGTTGAGGTGCCTTAGCAAACTCATGTTAAACTCTTTTTGGGGTAAATTCGGACAGAAAACAACCCACACCTCTACCGAAATAATCAAAGATGCTCGGAAACTATACGAGTTAATATTAAACCCCGATATAAATGTTAAAGGTATACTAACTATCAATGATAATACCGTTTTAGTGAAATATGAATTTATACGCGAAAACGAGATCATTCATAAACACACAAATGTAGTTATTGCTTGCTACACTACCACAATGGCTCGCCTACATTTACTAAAACATCTAGAAATGGTCGGTGATCTATGCTTATATATGGATACAGATAGCCTCGTGTATCTCTCACCAGATGGCGCTCATTTATTACCCACTGGCGACTATTTAGGTGAGTTAAAGAACGAGCTAGAGGCGTATGGCCTGAACGCTTATATTTGCGAATGGGGCAGTGCAGGGCCAAAGAATTATTCAATGGACATTCTAGACCCGGAGACAGGGAAAAAAACAAATATTATAAAAGTCAAAGGGTTTTATCTTAATTCATCAACAGATGAACACATAAATTTTGAGACCATGAAGAGACTTCTGGGTGTAAATAATGAAGGACGTCCTGAATTGAATTCAGTTCAGGTTCCCATAGGCCCCCAAATACGTCGCCTACCTAATCATACACTTATAACTATCAATCAAACTAAAACATACCAAGTTGTTATGGACAAAGTCCGAGTCCTACCTGAGTACAAAACCATGGCTTACGGCTTCCGTAATTAATTATATACATATTCATTATTTTACATGTAAATATACTTTTTTTTTTCAATATGATCTTGCTTTTTTATAATTTGTTCAAATTGTATATTTAAATATCATAGTATGTCTGCAGACATTTTTTTTTTTTTGAAATTTTCTTGTAATAACTATTTGATATAACGATTATTGTCTTTTTTTTTCATTTATCAATTAAAAAATAATTGTTTAACTATAAATTATGGTCTTTATATAAATTCATTCCTACAAAACCATCTTTTGTTATAAGCTTATAATACTTCAAGTCTACACAAGCAATCGATCAAATATTGACAGGTTGAGAGAGAGAGAGGAGGGGGGGGGCATGAAGTGGGGGCCAAAGATGCCACGCCTGTATACGCCAGTGAAACTGGCGTATACTGGCGTATATACTCTCTGGCAAACTAAGAATATTGTTGAGGTGAGACGAGACGATAGTGTTTACACTGCTAACTAGTTGTGAATGTAGCTATCAGAATATAGGGTAAACAGCTGAAGCGTAGACTTCATTTGCTGTTCTTTTTGCCATTGACTGATTTCCATGTGTCCAAGATTTATCCTTATTGGATGTAAAATGTCGTCTGCTTTACTGTATATTCGCTATGCTTGGAATACTGCTTCAATATTTCGTAAATTTTTACTTCAAAAAAGAGAAATAATTCCATATCTAGGTAAATAACTTTGTAGTTGTAGACCTCTTGACTCGGAGAGGTAATATTTTGGTTTTCCCAACTTGTTTTTAGTTCAGTTGTTAGGCTTGGTAGTTCTCACTCTATCAGTTTTGTTTTATTTAATTAATTAATTAAGTGTATCGGCTTCAAAAAATTTAGAAAGCTTGAAATTAAATATGCCCCCAACGAAACGAAAGTATCGCGCGTATTTGTGGTCAGACAGTAATTTAATACCGCGCAGATCACTGGTGCGATATAAAAAAAGGACTGAAAACCTCAATAAAATGCATGGACCATAAGAAGAATGTTAGCTTGGAGTCGTCCTATTCAGATACCGAGTCTCAATCTGAACAGGAAAGCGACAATGGGAATAACGAAACTCATACGGAAATTGACCCTAGTTCTTGCAACTTGGATCATGCCATCGAAGATGAAAATTATGAATTATCCATAAATGAACCGCATGTAGACGATTTAAAGTAATTATCTATTTTTCAGCTTTTAGAATTGGTGGAAATTCCCAATATGTAGTTTTCTAATTACATTTTATACCCTGATTTTTAGAAATATTAACAAAAGTAATGTAGAAAGTAATTCAGATCTCTCATCTGAGTATTCCAGTGACTCTGACAAGGAACCCGAAGTTAATAATGAATATTGCAATGATTCAGATGAGATTAAAAATGACTTGGTAAGTTATACTTATGGCCATCAATGAAACATTTAAACTTTTTCTTTTATTGAAATCTTGGACTATTATCAAATACTCTATCCTTGATTTGTTGTTTTAACTTAAATACTTCCTGGGTTTAGGATGAATTGATATATGAAGGAAGTCATCTATCTAAGAAGGAAAGTGCCCTATTAATAAAAGCTCACATCCTACGGTTCCATTTGTCAGAGGAGGCCACATCAAGTCTGCTTCAACTTATACGCTGGAATTTACCGGTTAATTCTAACGCAAACTTCCAAACAACAAAATATTTGTTTCTCAAGTATTTTTCGAGTTCAAAGTCATTTGTAGAACCTCATTATTTTTGCAAATATAACTATCTTGGACCAAATCGAAATTCTGAAGAAAATTTGGATTGTGATATTTGCCATGAATACCTGAATGTAGAAACTTTGCTGAAAGAGGATTTCTTAGCATATGATCTTCCCAGCCAACTACAGAACCTTTTGGAGCTCTCAAACCCTGTTTTATCTAGTAACGATGAATATTTTGATGTATGCGATATAAGGCATTCCTCTAAGTACCGGAAAAAAATTACGTGAACAGGACATATCAGTACCTTGAAACACTTATGGTGTTCCAATTTTTCAGTCATCCAAGTTCAATATATGGCCACTTCAATTAACTGTTAATGAGCTTCCACTGAAAGCTAGGGCACGAAATACTTTGATTGCCGGCCTTTGGTTTGGCTATAAAAAAACCTAACATGAACTGCTATTTCAAGCCATTTGTTGAATCGATGAATGCTTTGTCTTCACAAGGAATAACTTGGGAAACTAAAGATAAGAAGAAAATTCACTCAAGAGTTTATCCTGGGCCTTGTGCAGTGGACTCAATTGCTCGATGCATAATGCTCAATATGACCCAATTCAATGGAGAGTATGGTTGCCCTTGGTGTTTACACCATGAAATTTATGTTAGTAATACGAGGGTGTATCCATTTAAAGACCATAGCAATGTTTTGAAACGCAGCCACATTAGTGTAGTGAATGAAGCTAAGGAAGCTGTAAGGACAAGTTATTTTACCAATGGGATCCATCAGTTCTTTTACGTCTGAATTATTTTGATATCGTGGACGATGTAATGGTGGATTATATGCATGGCTTATGCCTCGGAGTTTTTAGAAATACAACAAACCTTTGGCTAGACACTAAAAATCATACTAAAGATTTTTACATTGGAACACTTTTAGCTATAAAAGTGCCTAAGGAGTTTTCAAGAAAGTCAAGGTCTTTCGATACACGGGCTTATTGGAAAGCATCAGAATGGAGAAATTGGGCTCTTTTTTACTCACCTGTAGTGTTAAAAGGAATTTTACCTCGAAACTTTTACAAAAATTGGATGAAATTAATAGCCATTAGTCATGCTTTATTAGCAAAAACCATTCAAACTGATTGTTTGTTTGAAGTGCGAGAAATAGTTAGTCAGTTTTTGGCTGAGTATGAAAAGATTTATGGTTCTGAGTATATGCCATTTAATGTTCATCAAATCCTTCATCTAGTGGATTGGGGACCCTTGTGGTGTTATTCAACATTTCCTTTCGAATCTAATAATGGACGATTGTTAAAGTTGTATAGTGGAACTCAATTCATACAATTACAAATTTCCCAAAAGTTCTTATTCCTGCAGTTCTTATAGAAAATGATGCGTTTAAAAAAAGCCTTTGCTTGAAACATTTTTCTACTCTTTGACTAAATTTTATAGTCTGTTTCCTTCAACAAATCTTGAATTTAAGTCTGTAGTATTGAGAAAGTCGAACCCACGGTATAAGCAACAAATTAATGACGAGTTTTTATTATTACAAAAAAATATAAACGCTCAAAACCTTACTGTGCATAAAAATGTAACTGTCAATGGTATTTTCCTTAGCCCAAAGAGTTTAAGCGGCAAAACCAATAACAATTATTTGTGTGTTGAAAATCAAGGTGATTTTGTTTTCCTCAAACTATGTAACATTTATTCGACGCCAGACAATGACGTTTTAGTTTCAGCCAAAAGGTTAAAAACGAAAATGGAAAACGATTTATTACAAAATACCATGTTTACGTTTGAGGAAACTGAAACGCCATTCCTAGCCTCTATTGAAACTATTCGTATCAACAAATGTATTAATCAAAAATGTCTTGATTAGAATCAAGACTTAAAAAAGTATCGATAAGACTGAGGTTGTGGTCGTACTATTAACGGGTTAAGCACTAATTTGTTCTGAACATGTCTCGAAAGGGTGCTTGTTGTACCTTTTTAAAGCATTGTTGCCAATGTGTGGGTAATTTCTCACATCGTGGGAAATTTAGGATTGATGTTAAGCCATGTGGGGAAAAGGTAATATTTTTCCGAAATCGATCAAATGTCGGAATTTTACTGTTAAAGGGTTAATAGTGCAGACTGTGCAATTAAAATTAGGGTATTTTGGAAAATTTTGTCCGGTTTAATAATTTGAAGCGACATTTTGAAATAAATTCGGTGATTTTAAGTTTGGCACTGAAAAAGAAAGAAAGCATATTTTGAGAATTTTTAAGCCTTGTAGCATTTCGGAGCATTTGTACATATTGTCAAAGCCATGAGGAGTGATATTCTATATTAAGCTTAGTAGGATAAAATAGTCCAGACAAATATGACTGTAAAAAAGGGTGCGGGAAATGAGTGAAATTTTTAAATGGAAGTGGGAAAATCCACTTTCTAACATTAGCAACACTGATTTGAAAGTTTTGGTCATGGCTGAACAGACCGCTCATTCAGTTTTCTATTGTTTTAAAGCTTATTTTGACACGTTATCTCTCAAAAGTAATTAATGTAATGATAAAATGTTTTGGGGGAATGGAATTGTGCCCGAAAACCCGAGATAAGTAAATTTTTGAAATTGATTACCTGTAAAATAAGTTATTTCAACGGAAAACGGTAATGGAACGTTGTTTTTTCTTAAGCATGCCTTTAAGTTTCAATTAAAAAGAAAAATTAATATCTGAACCTTAAGTCAAGTGATAACCTCAGTCTTATCGATACTTTTTTAAGTCTTGATTCTAATCAAGACATTTTTGATTAATATCTGCAACTTCAGTCTTAATTGTTTATTAATTTATTTTAATGTTGAAACCGGGGTTGATTTTAGCCATTATTTAATCGCGTATTCCCTCATACCATAGAATCAGCATTATTATTTAATTTCCGATTCCCTCATACCATAGAATCGGCATTATTAATTAATTCCCGATGGGGGTTGACCAGAAATATACCAGATTTTCCCATGCAGATCGTTCTTAAAGACTATTTTAATGCCATTGTTCCAACAACATTTAAATACGGATATTGCTCTTAACTTTCACGTTCAACATAAATGACTTTAAAGTATGTCTTATTCTGGCAGTTGGTGAAATAGGCAAATTGTGGTAAACGTGACTATAAATAAACCAACTGCCAATAATTTGGGAAAGGTAGTAATATTTTGGTGGAAAAACAACCAATTTAGTAATATCGTTCTAAATGGGGCAATTTGATAATAATTTGAAAGCAATAACAGGCGCAAGTTTAGTGCAACATCGCTACTTTGGACTACTGTTAGAGATTTTCTTTTTTGTGTATTTTTGAAAAAGCTGGCATAAGCTACTTTAAGGTCCGCCCTCGTGTTGACTTGTAGTTGGTTTCTGACTTTGGTATTGAAAAATTGTAGGGTGGAATATTAGGCACCGTGTTAGGGCAGGCAATGGAACTGTTTAGCTTTAGCATTAAGCATTGGAAATAACTATTTATTTTTACTTATGAAATGAATCGTGAAGTTACGTGTTGTCAGCTATTTAGGTCTTGAGTACAGTAATTTAATAAGTATAAAAATTATGGTCAATAATTTTATTCAAGAAAAGAGTTATTTAATGAATAATTATAACATTATCTGGAATTTTGAAGTTAACTTTTGTTTAATAATTCCTCGTGAATCATTAAAGAGTTCCATCCACTTCCTAAATAAAATCCTCAAGAGTTTCTCAATAATACTCCCAATATTATTCCCTCCAATTTCTTGAAAATATTCCCAAGAGATTTCCCTCCAATTTCTTGAAAATATTCCCAAGAGATTTCCCTCCAATTTCTTTAAAATATTCCCAAGAGATTTCCCTCCAATTTCTTTAAAATATTCCCTGGATAATTCCTTTAACTTATTAATTATATCCCAAAAACAATTAATAATAATTGTATGCTATTATGGGATCCACCTTTGAAAATTCACTTGACTTTTCTTAGTCGAGGGCCTAATCACTCTCGGGTTCTCTGTACACGAACTGCTTATTACCTCCAGTGTTATTATTTAATTTTCCTTTATTTCAACGAATTTAAATTGTGTTATATGTTAAATGCCGTTATTTTCGGAGTTGGTTACGTTCAAATCGCCAGTTGGTACAATTTGAGATGTGTTTTTTTCCTTTTTGTTTCGTACTTCCTTGATCTTGTCTTGTAGAGAGCGCTTGATAAGATTTCGGGCGCAGTTGTATTTCTCACATGTAAATGCTTTACACATGTTTGATTTAAAATTAATACAATACAATATAGTGTGATTTAAGTTAGCGTGCTTAACTTACTTATAATCGAGTTTATTTTTGCTGGGTCTAACTGCTTCCGTGCCGGAATATGCTTAAACGCGTTAGATTGTTTTCCACTTATTGAACACTCAGCTAGATCATTAGCTGATAACAATCCAAGAAGTGACCTAGCAAATTGGCATGGACTACCCCCAGCTGCATGTTCCGCATTTATTAACAAGCACCGTTTAATCTGAACTTCATTTCCGAGATCAACCTAAAATTATTAAGACAGGGTAAAATGCAAATCATCCAAAACTTAAATTACTAATCAATTTAAATTACAACATCAATATAATAATTTAAATTATAAAGTCAATTTGATAATCAAAATGACTAAATTAATTTTATAATTTAAATTACAAAATCAATTTGATAATCAAAATTACTAAACTAATTTTATAATTTAAACTATAAAGTTAATTTGATAATCAAAATGACTAAATTAATTTTATAATTTAAATTACAAAATCAATTTGATACTCAAAATTACTAAACTAATTTTATAATTTAAATTACAAAATCAATTTGATAATCAAAATGACTAAATTACTTTTATAATTTAAATTACAAAGTTAATTTGATAATCAAAATGACTAAATTAATTTTATAATTTAAATTACAAAATCAATTTGATAATCAAAATTACTAAACTAATTTTATAATTTAAATTACAAAATCAACTTGACAACTTTATAATTTAAATTATAACATAATTTTATAAGGTTATTAGTAAAGTCTAATTTCCAAGTAAACAGAAAAGTTATGTTTTACCATATCCATTTCTGGTGGGGCACTGGAAGCAAATCCATTATCGTTAATAACTTTTTCAAGTTTTTATGAGACTTCTTTAATCGCTTGATCCATTGATCTACTTCTGTTTTATAAGAAAAATGTTTATAAGTAAAATTTTTATTTACAAAACTAAAACTATCACAATAACCACTAACTACAGACCTATTGGTTTAATGGAACATATCTCTATACTTAATATTTTAATAATTTTAAACTATAAACCTTTAAAATAGCCAACTCTACATACCTGCTAATTTCCTCAGGTTATCGTTTTCCTCAGACAAACGTTTCATTTTTTCTTTTAGTTTTTCATTTTTGGCGATTAGCACTTCTTCTCGGTTTTTTTACCTTCATCCACATTAGACAAGATGCTCTGATTTTGCTATAAGGATATTGTTTATAACTATAAATTTTAAGTCAATATGTATAACATTAAGCTTAACTATAAGCTTCAGTGCACTGTTGTCATGCAGGTTCTCTGTGAGTCAAGTAGGTCTAGTATTGAGTGAAACTGCACTGCTATAGCCCTAATCTCTGCCATAATTTGACTCAGAAATGGCCTGGAAACACTGGGAGAACGGTATAAACCTCGTTTAGTGGAAACTATGTAGTACAGGTACCTGAATCGTAGCTTCACTTCTCTCTGTGCGCTTTTTAGCCATTTTATTGACTTCTCTCTTAAGCCTTTTTTCCATTTCATCGGAAGTACCTAAAAATGGTACAAATTTTCGTTCCTATAGACCAATTCGGAAATTACATACAGAAAAAACAACACGTAGGGGCGAGGCCGCCATCGGGGTAAACTGCTCCATGCCACGAAGCACCGCTAGATGGGGTCCCGAGCTCGCACTGCTTTTAGCGGTGCTTCTTGGAATGACGAGTTTACCCCTCGAGTGTTGGCTTATCCTATGGAATTTCCAAATTGGTCTATAGGTAAATTTCACATGAAGAGCATTTCATACAATTTACACAAGGAGGCAAAGCTACATTGCGTACAAGACTCCCAGCTATTTTGTACTCCAGGTAACCGTGCCTCGCCTCCTTGTGTGTATGGTACCATAAGTACAATAATTAAACATAAGTTTGCCAATTAAGCTAGATCCGACAACAACTGAATTTCACGTCATCTGCTTATACTCATAAGAGCGGAAGGTGCCCCCTAGCAGGAACGCTAGGATTGTGTCCCTCAACGAGTTCCGTTTCCGTTAAGGTTAAAACCGTGTTTAGTATGTTGGCTGGCAGCATTGCCAATCAAAAATTTCGAGGTTTGGTGAAAGCCACTATAGCATTATCATGTCGACGCTTTAGCCTCTTAACTAGTAATAACTAGTGAAAATAGGTTCTTGACATCCATTAGTATAGGAATTGAGCTTTTTGGCAAACAAATGTTTAATTATTGTACTTATGATGGTACGAATCCTCCAAGTGTAGACTATATATTATTTTAGAGCAAGCCCCACGAATTTTAAAGTTTAATGCATTTAATTTAAATTGTTCGAAAGATGTGATCGAAAAAATTAGAAATATATTACTTGGGAAATTTCTTAAACTTATCAAACAAATTAATATTGGTTTCTATTTTAGAACTATTAGAAACTTTAACTCGCCAATACTGACTATTTTTCCTGGTGATGATTCCTTGCCTTCTTCCCAATAGACATCAACTTCCATATCAATAAATTCCGTATAAACGGTAGCCACTGCAATTCGAGTGGCTACGTCCACATCCTTTAATTGCCTGACCGAGTAATGGTCCCAGCAATTCTCTTGTGTAATCCACTTAACGAGCACATGTAGCCCACCGACAGCTGGTTTAGGCATTTTTAACTTTCTCTTACTTTACCGCACGAAAATTAAACCTAAAAATATATTTCACGATTTGCCCTAACCCTAATTCACGCTTAGCACTGCCGCTTGTCCGCTTGAACTTTTTCTATATGGCCCCCTTAATTCTTGGAAAATTTTACCTTAGGAATGAAGGAATCTGTGGGACGGTTTATTCTTTTCATTCCGTGTTTTTGGAGAAAAAGGGGGCAGGGCCGGGACTCCCACTTTCTTTACAAAGGGCTAGGGGATAAAATGGACAGTCAAAGATCTTAACCGATTTGCCGTGGGGTTAGAAGCCGCTTGTACTTGAGTTCATTGCTCCATTTTCAAGGGGAAGGACATTTCAATAGAATTCATTCATTCATTCAAATAATTTTCTAAAACCCGACACTTGGCGACTGTCCCAGCCCTCGGAACACCTTGACTTCGGAATTTTTTTTGGCACTGGCACTTTTGATTTTATAATGTAAGATAGAGAGTTCGGTTCCACAAACCTTATCTCTTCACCAATTCACCTGTCACACAGATGTTTCTAGTGCATTCTAGTGTAGTATATGTAGAAGTATTATGTTGACACCGACAAATCCACTCGGTAAAGTTCCAATATAACCTACTCCTGTCTTTTCATTTCAAAAACGTTTTTATTAGTAGTCGAGTTCAATATTTTTAAATCAGGGATTTTCTAATTATGTCAAAGAGAAATTATAAGGCATATATCTGGTCCGAAAACGCCTCGATTCCCAAAAGAACCCTTGCGCGACGTAGGAAAAAAATTAAAGAAAATACTAGAAATATCAATGACAGAAGCACTAATTGTGTCAGGACTTCATCCGAATCTTCTGGGTGTGAATTGGAAGAAACTATAACAAATATTTCTGAATATGAAAATTTACCATCATCGGACGAAGAAAAAAGGTTTTAAAACTCTTTCTTATCAATTTATATCATAAGTAAGCTTATTTGGAATAAAATATTTCAAGTAACCTTATTTACTTAACGCTCAAACAATTAGAAATCTTAGCATTTAGCATGCATAATTTTTATTTAGAACCCCCGAGACTACACCTCATTGCTGTGCTTCCGAATCATCATCGTGTTCTTCTTCTGATGAAGAAGCGGTTAACTATGAGGAAACTCAATATTATGAGGAGAAATTTACAGATGATTTGGTATGTTTTATTGCAATCCCCCATAGAATTGAAATAGAATAATGACGTGCTGCATGATTACAAACTACCCGGTCTATTTTTAACTAATATTAGAGCTGCGGCTAGCAGCACTCAGATAGAGACCAATAGATCAATCCATTTTTCCCATAGGGGAAGCGCGCATATAAGGGCGTGATCGAGCCCCAACGTTAGGTGTTTGCCTTCGCTCCAAGAATCACCGCTAGAAGCAATGCTAGTTGGCTAGCCTTGTGTAGTGAGCTACGCCTCCATCTAGCGGTGATTCTTAGCGCGAGGCCAAACAGCTAAGGTGGAAGACTCGCCCCTGTGCGCTGGTGTTTCTGTAAGCAATTAATGGATTGGTTATGTTACAGGACAAACCATTATTCGAAAACTCTAACCTAACTGCCAAGGAGAGCATACTCCTTGTTATGAGTCACGTGCTAAGATTTCACACTTCAAATGAAGCAACTGAGAGCCTTTTAGAGTTACTCTTTTGGCATTTGCCTAAGAACAATTTTTTTACAATCACGAAATATCAGTTTTTCAAACATTTTACTGGTGCGTGAGGTTTAGTGACTCAACATTTTTACTGTCAAAGTGAAGAGTGTTGTAACTACCTTGGATCACTGGCTGACGGGGAAAGCGATCTCAGCTGCACAATTTGCAACTGTGTTTGGCAAAAAGATGATATGATTAAAAGGGAAAACTACTTCCTGGTATTTAATTTCGAAGAGCAAATAAAAAACTTGTTGGAACTACTGAGCCCAGAACTGACCATTAAAAATTGGTCATTTGATGTGTCAGATATATCCGAATCGAGATGTTACAAAAACAAAAAACGATCAAAACACGACATTACGATCACCTGGAATACTGATGGCGTTCCGGTTTTTGGATCATCCAGCTTCAATATTTGGCCGCTCCAGTTTACAATTAATGAACTACCTTATCATATTAGATCAAGAAATACTCTCATTGCGAGCTTATGGTTTGGTGATAAAAAAACCTAACATGACCACGTTTTTGTTGCCTTTCGTTAAAATCATGAATAAATTATCTGAAGATGGAATCACTTGGCAAAATGCCAACAAGGAAACCATAACTGCTAGAGTTTTCCCTGGTCCTTGCACCGTGGATTCTGTTGCTAGGTGCATGGTAATGAATATGTCTCAATTTAATGGAGAATTTGGGTGCCCTTGGTGCTTAAATCCAGGTGAAGTTATAAATAGGGGACAGGAACACTGTAGAGTATATGGAACTGGAAATTTTCAAAGTAGATCTCATGAAGGAATACTTCAAGATGCTAGAATTGCTACTGAAACCGGATTTATTCCAAATGGAATAAAGGGTCCTTCTGTGCTATTTCAACTTAACTATTTCAATACTTTTGAAGACATTGCAGTCGATTACATGCATTGCCTTGACTTGGGAGTAGTACGTGCGACAACTAGCCTTTGGCTTGACTCGAAGAACAGCAACGAGGTGTACTACTTGGGTAGAAAAATAAAGGAAATTGATAGACAGTTACTCGCGATTAAGGTCCCTAGAGAGTTTTCTCGGAAGCCAAGGTCACTCAAACATCGACCGTTTTGGAAAGCATCTGAGTGGCAGTCTTGGGCGCTCTTTTATTCTCCCATAATTATGGAGGCGTTTTTGCCTAGATAATATTATCAAAATTGGATATTGCTAGTTAAGATTTTTCATGAACTTCTTGCGAAAACTGTTGCAATAGATAAATTATTTCAAATACAAGAAATAGTTTTGGATTTTCTAACAAACTATGAAAACCTGTATGGCAAAGAAAATATGACGTTCAACGTACACCAAATATCTCATTTGGTTGAATGCGTGTCAAACTGGGGATCTTTATGGAATTATTCGGCCTTTCCTTTTGAGAATAATAACGGACGGATCCTTCGACTCTTTAATGGTACACAATTTGTTCAATTGCAAATCGCACAGAAATACCTTTTATTACAAAATATCCCTTCTCTAGTTATTCATGGTAATGCTTTAAAAGACAACCATCTAATTGAGCGTTATTTTGACAAATTAACAAAGTACTATAGTCTTTTCCCATCTAAATCGAGGATTAATGGCAAAAAGAAACATATAACATTTGGAATTATAGCTTCCAATATTTTCGCCGACAATGATGATTTAAGAATTTGAATGAAAATAACATGACTTTGTCAGACATAACTATCTACAGAAAGGTTTCTATAAAAGGGGTTAGTTTTGTTTCAAAATCTCGGAGCAAAAAAGCAGACGATTCTCATTTTTGTGTTGATGAAAATGGAATAGATAGTTTTCACAAAATTCGCTGAATAATATCCAACGTCAACGGCTCAAATTTCCTAATAGTCCAAAAACTTAAAGTATTACGATACGCTGTTAACTTTACGAGGAGGACCATAATTCTCGGTGGTTTTTGTGAAGTTAAAGAAACCCGAAACATTTCCTTACTTTCACTTCATAATTTAAAGATGCGAAAGTGCATTTACATTGCTAGTCATAATAGTGTAAAATTGTTAGCAGTTAATCCAATTATTGAAGGTAATTAGAGGTTTATAATTAGTTCTTAATTTGCCAATTTAATATATGGAATGCAGCTATTTGGGTTGAATTATGCTGGCCTCTTTGATAGTTTTAAATGTTTTAGGAATAATTAATACTTGAAAAAAAAAAAATATATTTATTGATATTTCGTATTTTTTTCTTGTCGCTTAAGAGACGCAATGACGTTTTCATACTAAAGGTTTAAAGGAATGGTTCACCCATAAACCTTTTTTTGTCTCTTAGCGTCAATAGTACTTTTATAAAGATAGTGGTACTACTGAAATTAAATTATTAGCGATAATTTTCATTTTATAATTAAAATAAAATTTTATATGGACAAAACCCTTAACCCCTATCTCTAAACTTCACTGTCGTGCTTTTCCAGACCTGCCAGATGACTGGCTGGTTTAAATAGCGTTTAGCCAATGAGATTTTAGCACTCCAAGCAGAAGAATTTAGGCCGGGTTTTTTTTGAGTCTGACAATTTCGTCTTCAAGTTTGTTTAGCTCTCGTTAGTCGTTTCGTTGATCAATTTGAATCAAAATGAATTTCCGAAATGCCAAGTTGTATTATAAAAGACTGTCAGAGTATTAACTCTAGGTGTGCGGTTAATTTTTATACTGTTCCCGATCACTGTAACTTAAGTACCCTTATAGTGCATCAAAATGGTTACGATTCGCTAGCGTACTAGCTAGGCCTTTGCTACGGCCGTCTAGGAGCAGAATTGACTACGGCTCTACCGGCGCTGCTAACGTACCTTGTCGCCGGTCTAGCGCTCAACCGCGTAATAGTCGAGTTTACTTTTTAGTAGAAGCTTGTCCTATTGATACCTCGGCCAATAAGATGGAGGACTGAATTAATATTTGAGAGTGACGTATCGCAGTCTCTCTGGCTTTGCGGAAAAGCACCATACAGGCGCTATAAGGTCCTCAATGCAATTAGTTTTTCTGATTTAGTTTAAAATGTACTTTATGTAAAATTTTTTCAACTCTCGAAATCTTAGTTTTGGGTGTAATTAAAGGTATTACAGCAAAAAAAGTTTATGGGTGAACCATTCCTTTAAAACTCTGTATGCTAGTACAAGAGTTTTGCAATGTTAGGTGTGAAGATATGTCTCCACTGAAAATTACTTAGCATTCCTAAAGATTAACACCGAATGATATCTATAGAAAATGTAAATCATAAATTCTTTAAGAATTCTAGAGTTATAGAGAATAATTTCTGAAGAAAAGTATTATAGTAAATTCTATAGGATTTCGAAAGAGTTTGTACAGAATTATTTCTTAATAAAACTATTATAGTAAATTCTTTAGGATTCCGAAAGAATTTTTACAGAACTATTTCCGAAGAAAACTATTTCGGAATCCTAAAGAATTTACTATAAGAGTTTTTACAGAATTATTTCTGAAGAAAACTATTATAGTAAATTCTTTAGGATTCCGAAAGAGTTTTTACAGAATTATTTCTGAAGAAAAATTCAAGTTCTAAATTATTAAGGATTCCTAAAGAAGCGTAGAGAAATAATTCTGAAGAAAAATCTATATCATTTATTCTTTGGGATTTCTAGAGGATTTACACGGTAGTGAATCCTCAAGACAATAATATAAAGAGCTCTTAAGAATTTGCAAACGGGATCATTGGGGAAAAATTCCCAAAAACGATGTTCACAAGAGCACGTTAAAGACCCATAGATATTTCCTAAGGAACCCAAAGAAAGATTTTGTAAGGGATTGCGATGGTTATAATTACTAAGTTTCAATGCAAATTGAATTGCGAAGATTTTAATTACGAAGTTTCAATGCAAATTGAATTGCGAAGATTTTAATTGCGAAGGTTCAATGCAAATTGAAATGCGATGGTTTTAATTATGAAGTTTCAATGCAAATTGAATTGCGATGGTTTTAATTATGAAGTTGCAATGCAAATTGAATTGCGATGGTTTGAATTACGAAGTTTCAATGCAAATTGAATTGATAGTCCACGGTGATGAAAGATTAGCGAGTGAAGTAATTGAGGTTTAATCGGGTGGTGAAGGAGGGGGGATTTGGGGTGTTTCACCATCCTCGGACACGGGGTAGTCAGTTCCTGTAGAGTAGGCATTCTGACAAGTCCCTTATTCCCTCAAAACTTTGTCGCCCAGAAGCTAGGCTTACAGAAGTGAGCTAAACTTCCGACAGTACATATACAGCCTTTATTAGGCTACCCTTGTTTGAAGAAGTTATTTTGCGAATCCTTTTACGAGCTTCTATTTTGTTTGTGGACCAATTGCCAAGTAGTAAAAGAGTTATGTAGCGAAGTTGAAGCATTGGGATATATTTTTTGGAATTGTTGAAAGGTTGTTTCTTTGTGCATCTTTGTTGTTCTTAATCCAAAGTCACTTTCACTCTTTGAACGTGCCAATCCAAAGCGTCTGAATATCAGTAGAGAAATTGAATATGGATATTTCTTGATATGTCATGTCTTGTTGGGTTTTTTTTTCCAAAATGATAGTTCGGGAAGTTCTATTGGTCATCGTATTTTTTAACTATACATTTTAAGTATTTTATATTACTCGTGTTGGCTATGATGAAATATCTTTCTGTTGGCGCATGTTGGTACGATAGGAAATTACTGATTTGTCGAAAGAATGTTGTACTTGGTTATATTAGTTGTGTAAATGGCGGGGGGGGGGTTGAAGTAAAACTTTACCATTTACTGGCTATTATATATTCATTTAAATAAAAAATTTTAGGCTATGTTTTTAAAATTTTGTCACGCAACTATTAACTTAAACTTAAAGAACACTGCTGTTTTATAATCATTATTTTGTGCATGGGCTACCAAAAAGACAATGAAATGGTTGTTAAACTTAAATTTTTTTTTATATTTTCCAGAACATTTTTGCAAATTCTACCCCTGTTGATTTATAGGAAACGTCACCTGTCACGCAGATAGATTACCCTAGCTGTTTAGAAACACTAAGAGAATATGCAAAACTTTCTGGAATATTTTGATTGAAAAAAAAAATAGTTATTTTTTATATATGGGGCAATGTCTATAATTTTTTAGTGACGACAATAGTGAAAAGTTCTATTACACTTTAAAATCAATTTCTACACAAAGTGTAGAGTGTTAATTAATCAGACAATTAAATTAGTTCATATATTTCTTAGGCAAAATACTAATACTGGTATATTATACAAAAATTATACAAAGAAAAGGATATAATAAAAGATATTATTTAAATATAAAATTTAAGCTATTTGGGTGTTCTAGTTCTAAATACATAAAATTAGTTTAGATTTTTTTTTAACTTTTTAAAATGAGTAATGAATAAATTTAAAGAGTGTCTTAACGTTAAAATATGTAGAGCGTTGGTAATGAAGTTGTGAAACTGATATTTAGTGAACCCTTTGTGAAAAAATTAATTGGAATTGATATTGGTTTAAAATTTGGATACTAGTGTCTAAATTTCAGTTCAACAAGTCTGTTTTAAGTAGCGTTTTTACGAGCTTATTAATAAATTAAATTTCATTGCAACGCTTTACTAACAGGGGTTACGCTTTTAGTTTTTTATACCTCTTGGAAATTCCATAATTAAAGCAAGATTCGTGGTTTTTTTCTCTCGTAACAATAAGCTAGGCCCTACAACCCTCCCTCCGCTCCCTTTTAACAGCTATTGCCAAGACAACTCCGAAATGAACCTTGAACCAACGTAAACCTTAAACTTTCTTGAGGGCCGATAATTTTACCTAGTCATGAATTACTCTTAGGTAATACGAAACTATTCGTACATCTCTGGCAGGATGTATCGTAAAGATATCCAATATAACGGTTCACACAGAACACTTTGGAATCACAAAGATATCCAATAGAGTGATTCATGCAGAACACTTTGGAATCACAAAGATATCCAATAGAGTGATTCATGCAGAACACTTTGGAATCACAAAGATATCCAATAGAGTGATTCATGCAGAACACTTTGGAATCACAAAGATATCCAATAGAGTGATTCATGCAGAACACTTTGGAATCACAAAGATATTCAGTAGATTCACACACAACACTTAGGAATCACAAAGATATCCAATAGAGTGATTCTCACAGAACACTTTGGAATCACAAAGATATCCAATAGAGTGGTTCACAAAGAACACTTTGTACCTGCAAAAGATTCAAAATAAATGGTACACGCTTCACACCCAGAACTGTGAACCGAAAGTACACTCAGATTTAGATGATGTACTACAAAACTTAAAAAAAAAATTACGTTCACAGCTATTGCCAAGACAACTTCGAAATGAACCTTGAACCAACGTAAACCTTAAACTTTCTCGAGGGCCCATAATTATACCTAGTCATGAATTACTCTTAAGGTAATATGAAACTATTGGTACATCTCTGGCAGGACGTGAAACCATCTGATACATAACATTAATTTTAGGGTTTACTACGGGTTCATTTTTTTAGGAATCCGGGCGCTTAACATTCCCTTTAAAATGTCTGTACTCTTTCCAAAAGCAGAACAGTGACGTCAGTCAAGTTACTGACGAATCTATCTCTTTTTCTAATCACAGTATCGCTGACCTCGTACCAGCCGTTGTCTTTTCTCACAAAGTTCACATAATGTCCCTCGGCTAACGATTCACCTTTATGAATAATCACCCCTTTAGTTTTAAAAAGCATCTTGTTCATTGTGACTTTTTGATTTTCAAAACTTGATATTTTGGTCGAAATCTTAATTGGTCGACCATCTTTGTAATCTCCACGTAAAAGACACAGAAATACGTACTTTCCGCTGGATATCAATACATCACGCTCTTGTATTGTAGGATTATCACAAAATACGCATCGCATTTCTGTTAATCTCATCCTTTTTTCTAAAGATTTCCAATCAATTTTATCTCGGTTTTCTAGTGGAAGATTGAAAATGTTGCTTTGAACAATGTTTTCCGAATTTTGTTCAACTTGACATTTGGGGCATTTGGTAGCGGTTCGAGACTTTGACCAAAAAAGATCTTTTAGAGCCTTAGAGTAATCGGCTTCCATTTCTTGGCTTAGTGTCGTCAAGAGGACCATCAAAAATTCACTGGCGTCTTGTTGCTCATTTAGCGAAAAGTGATTACCAACAGCTATTCTCAGTTCCAACCCTTTACGGCTAAAACTACCTTGAGAACTCTCGATGTCGTTTATTGCGTTATGGAGGCAGCGTAAAACTGGTTTTTCTACGAATGATCCGTTGTAAGATTTGACCAATTCTCTTAATTCGGGCACTAATAACAGTAGTTGCAAAACGCTATTTGAATAGCATGTTACTTGATCATCGTTATTTAAACCTTTCACGGGAAAACTATCCAAACTCTGTTGGTCCTTCCTTTTCTTCTTTGGCATTTCCTGCGCCGTATCGTCACATCTCTCTTCCTCGCCTTCTAAAAGGCTTTTAGATAGAGTAGGTGCACTTCTTTTTCTACCTCGGCTTTGTTTTGACTCCGTTATTTTCAATAGAGGCAGATCTGGCCTATATTTTTTGCGAAGCCTGTTATACTCCATAATGGCTCGTCCATCCGCCTTAATTTTAGTCGGATCGAACTGTAATAGATGGAGTCCGGCTAAAGACGTCACTCTTGATAAAGCAACGTACGCCATGCCGGTTCCGAATAAATTCGGACCTAAGTCCATAACGGCGCATTTTAAACTCATACCTTGGCTTTTGTGTATCGTAATAGCGTACGCCAGGATGACGGGAAACTGGGAGCGCTTAATGTAAATTTTAGCCATGAGCAAAAATTTAACGCTAATTTTCTCAACTAAAAAATCGGAGATATCGTCGTCGTTATTCGGTTCGCGATCTACTCTGAGAAAAATACCAGTAACGTTTCCTTGTTCGTCCTCCTTGAATCCAGTTACGAAACCCATCGTACCATTTACAACGCCTTTTTCAAAACTGATATTCCTTCTGACCATTATTCGGCAGCCAACGCAAAGAAGTAACTTGCTCTCCAAACCGCCCGTTTTGGATGGTTCGTTTTCTAGCCTTTGCAGCCTCCCGAGAATGTTTTTATTCATTTTTTTTTGTCACAGTCTGCCATTCTATCCTGACAAGGAATGCTTTCAACTTTCTCGCCGCTTTTTCGCAGCATTTCAAAGTTGAAATTTTCGCACATGGCTAATTTAGGCATCAAACAAGTTGGTTGAAACCCTTCATTGGACAGCTTAATGAAAAGCTCCATAGCCACCTCGATGTTTTTTCCTCCCTCAACCAATCTAGTTTCTAAGGTTGCTACATCAGCTTCGGAAATATTTCCAATTCTAACTATGCTTAGAATGTCGCCGTAACTTTGGTCGTTGGCTTGTCTAACATTTTGCGTTAGTTCATCATATTTAAAAAACTTCCAAAGATCACTTCCTCCGATGCAATTGAATCTAAGTCTGGCTTCTTCGGGAGTGATTTTGATAAACGCGGGATTTCCTTGAACCAGAGGCAATTGGAAAAAGTCCACCAAATGGTTGGTTCATTTCCCAAAATTCGTTCAGCCTCAAGTGAACGTGAGTCAGTAAAACCGACGAGACCATGGAAATTTCATCAATAATTAACAGTTTTAAATTTCCCAAAGTTTTTTTCATAATGCTCATATTGTCAGAACTCAGTGAATGGTATTCGGCGATACGCCCATGATCTACCGGCAACATTAGTAATCTGTGTAATGTTACGCCATTAACATTCAACGCTGCCAAACCCGTTGGCGCGGCAATTGCCACGCTAGAAGGATTTTGAAAACGTCGCCTTACGGCGTTGGCGAGAGTGTCGATAAGAAACGATTTGCCCGTGCCACCAGGTCCCAACACAAAAAGGCACTTGTTTCCAGATTTTTCTCCCTCTTGGGAGAAGTGATCCATGATGTGATCATAAATTCGCCTTTGATCCGAGTTTAGTAAAGCCACATTGTCAACAACAGTCTCGAAATTCATTTCCATGGCAGCTTCCACATCAGCCATGGCATTCTCAATTTCAATAACAATTTCTTTCCCTTGCAGCGCATTTTCATCGTCGTCACTTTCAATCTCAGAGACTATGGTTTCTGGCTCTTGCGCCTTTTTAGAAGCCTTCCGTTTCTTTTCAACTTCTTTGGAAACGGAGAGTTTCTCGTGATATTTTCTCATGTCTTTCAACACTGAAAGCGAGTTTTCGAAAGCATCCGCGTAGGTTTCAAACTCGCCCAATAACTCATTTTCGTCACGCCACGGTTTGAAGAGGATCAGTAGAGCGTGACAATACTTTTCTTTCTCCTCTATCGGGTCGTGAATGTAGTGCTCTACTATGTAGGGCTTAATTCTCTTTCTCATGAAACCCAGATTGTTTTTCAACTCGATTACACTCGCATTTTTCTCGACAACTTCAGAATGCTTCGCATAATCGTAAAACTGACCAAATTCCCGCAAACTAAGATTTTCCAAGCTGTCGGGACGATTCGGATACTTGTCGTCGACGAACCCTTTTTGGCAAGTGTCCTTGCTTTCGGGGTCAGTTTCCCTCAAACGTGCGAGTTCCTTGTAACCTTTCAAAACTCTCGATCGGTTTTCTTTCAAGTCTGTTTTTATAAATTTAGTGCTGTCGGATTTATTGTAAAGGTCTTGGCCCAGCATAAGATCCATAGCTTCGTATATGCCTACTGACTTAGAAGTCAGTGATTTTAATCTATAGGCAAATAATCTTTTGGACAAACTTTCGTGCCCTAACTCGGCAAAAGTTTGGTCCATGTCAGCCCGGTCTCCCTTTGTCACGTACGCCGTGACATAGTTTGCCACTATTTCCGATTTGTCAGCGACAAATTGCAAATCCATGTTGGCTTTGGAAGCCAAAAGTAGCGCGGGATTATAATCATTGATTAAAACTTCGTGCTGTTTTCTCGGCAAGTCGTACAGTCGTTTCTGCACCTTTTTCATTTTACGGTGACGAGTAACTGATCTAACGAAATTCATAGTGGCAACGTTTGTTACGTTTCGAGGGAAGCCGTAACGACACACTTTTAATTCTTTTTTTAGAATTTTTCACCTTCTTATAACAACTGGAGGTGCATTTGCGTGTTTGGAATTTTTTTACCAGCCGGTGCAGTTCCGGACTTACCGATGCGCTTGGCATCGAACACGTGACGTGTTTTTGCACGTAATCCAAAATAGTCTCGGTCGAAGAAGTTCCGATCTTTGGAGCGTCCTTGGCCCACAATAGCATGTGGTAGTGAGGTAAACCTCGTGATTGGTATTCAACCCGCCAAAAATGATGTTCTATCATGCCAAGAACTGGATTTTGCTTACACAAAACAAAGTTGTTTAGCAGCGTACGAACTTTGTTGTGAAAGTGCAAATTGACGCTAAGTGGGTCGAAATTCAACAATTCAGCCACCGTCATCGATTCTACTCCTGGAACGTCTGAATTAATTTTTCTCAAGTGATCGTGCAGTTCCAAATCATCGTATTCGGCCGGATTAAAAGTCCAGAGCCACGTGGGAGGACCAAATTCCCGAATCATCGCTAAAACGTTTCTAAGAACTTTATACCAGTAGTCCTTAGTTCCTCGAATATGACCCAAGAAAGTGGCTAAATTACTCTCAAGTTCTTTATCGCCAGATTCAACGCGACTGAGCAAGTTTTCAACCCCAATTGCCATGGGTTTTTTAACACGAAGAACGTAGTTCAAACTGCTAGACATCGCCTTCATTTCGCATTCTTGATAAGAATGAAACATATAGGCGTAATCTCTACTAAAAATTGGACTTTTGTTCAAAAGACGAGATAAACGATACTCTGTTTCAGTTAATTTCCCAAATGGTCTATCATCGTGCTTGCCGTAGCGACCCTTGGGGAACAAATGAACGAAGCTCAAGTATTCCAAGTTTTTGTCCCAAGTGCTAACTGGCTCGGCTTCGACGCGCTTCATTTGGTAAGCGGTCAATAAATGTTTCGGTGGTTATACGTTCACCTGATGAATAGAGTAGTGATCGTACAGATCATTGGCTTCTCCCTCAGAAAGTTTTCGCAACAAAGCCTCGGGCTGTGTTAAAATTTTGTAGACGTTGCCTGGTGAAGGCTAGACTGATTTTCATCCTGCTCCTGCATGTTAGAAGCGTTTTGGTCACGTTGGACGTCGTGAGGACTATCCGCTGGCCCTTCTGTTGGAAGCGCAGCGGAAGTGCGTGTCACCGCATCAGATCCATCGTTAATCAACGCAAGTGGATCTGTTACGCTCAGTATTTCATGGGGAGTGAATGAATTTTCATTCCCATCAATTTCTTGCGTTCCACAAATATATTCCTCGTTCATTGCCGAAATATCAATGTCTTTATACAAAGGGTTAATATTTTTCAGCACAGTGAACGCTTTCAACACTTTTTCGAGGCAAACAACCTGTTGCCAAACCTTTTTGTCCGCTGTGGGAACGCCATTAATCAAGATATGCAGTTCGTGATTTTTGGGCAATGTCTTGGGAATCATCTTCAAATTACTGTCCACGGGTATTGGAAGATAAATTACTCTTCCCTTTAACGCTTTAACCGTACCAAACTGCATGTTGGAATTGGTTTTAGTACCTAACCGCACCACAGTGTGGAAGGGCTTCACAAGCTGAATTAAAACTTTCTCAAACATGTTTAAATCAGTGACATCTGTCGGAGGATTGTCAACCAACAAGTTGTTCAGGAAGCATCTGATGGGAACTTTTCCCTTTCGTAAATCCGTAGAGCAGTAACGACATAGAAGCTTGTCTGCCTCTCTTGTTTCTGAATTGTTTATTATCCAGCCAGCTCTTAAAATCAGATAGGCCTCGTTATCGAAAACAGCACTGTCTACCATTTTTTCTATTGATCTCAAATCCGATTTTTTGTACAATCTTAAGCAGCATTCACAGGGAGTGTCATGAAATTCTTTATTATTTACCGCCGCTCGAACGAATTGACTTTCGTAAAGGCTCAAGATTTCACCTTCATCGAGACTCGGTCTTGGAGCGTTTTCGCTCCCTGTGGACGCGTTGTTTTGCTCGTTATTTAAATTTTTTCCTCGTGAGGCAAGGATTTTTCTCAATTCCCCCATGATTTTGGGGAGAGAATCGTAATCACCACTTTCAATTTCATTCGAACTCTTTGTTAACGCGTTAAGCAACGCCTTCACGTGATCAATATTATTCAAAATAGTTCTAATTCCCGAATAATGAGGAGCCAGTTCAGCAAAAGAACGTAAATAGCTTTGGCAATCTTCACTATCAGCGCAATAAGCCGTGTGTCCCAGGAAAGGAACTATTCTCACCACGATCTCAGCACCATCTGGTGTTATAGACACGTTGGATTTAGAGCAAAATTTATTTCTAAAATCGCAAAGGTCCAAACCCGACTCAAAAATTTTAGTCACTGATTTTTCATTCGCATTTGCAACCGTGTTTATGAAAGTTAGCACTTTCGCAATGGCTCGAACTCGAACATTACAAATATCACTGCACTCCCAATAAACGGTTTTGGGTTTAGTTTCAATAAGACCACTTTCATTGATCACGAAATTTCTTTTCGGATTCTTCTCCTCAGTTTCAACAATGTTGAAAAGATTCGTAACCACTCCCGAATTATTTACTTGAAAGACTCTCTCAACATCATCAGGTTTGTTGTTATTTTTAATATCAACGAAATTGCCCATATCGTCAACGAACAATTCTTTATTGCCATTGATAACGCGGTCTCTCAGCACTTTAAGTACATGACCATCAGCATCCAATTGGATAACTTTGGCATAGCGTAATTCGTGGTCATTTTTCAATATTTTTCCATTATTTCCAATTGGGTAATAGGTGGTTTCATGGAAATAGGCCTCTTTGAGACTACTGTGAAGCCTTTTACCACCCACAACATCCGTTAAATTGTCTTGATTAACAGACCCAATTTCTTGGACTTTCTCGGCAATTCTTTAAATTCACTAATAGTCCTTGTAAATGGTAATTGTATGCCGAATATAAATGCCTTTTCAAATGCAAAATTCTACCCGCTAACAATTGGCATTTTAGGTTTCGAGAGAGTAACTTTGAATTCCCCTCTCTAGTCAAGCTGTCCAAATATTTTGTCGCAGACAATCTTTCAGTGAGCCTTGTCACTAAAAATCGTTTGAAACTTTCAGCTATGACTTTCTTGTTTCTTGTCTTAAAAATTCCTTTATTGAGTTTCTTTTTCGCCAAACCCATTTTGCCCACCAGAAAAGGTTTCTTACTGGTTTTTTTGTTTTTTGTCAGAACATTTGTGGCGCCACTTGGTGGCATAGTTCTCTTATTTCTCTTAGCTCTCTCAATTGGAGATTTGCGGGTCGGATTGGTTTTTGAATTTCTTTTCTGATAATACTCCTTGTTTTTCAAGTAGTAATTCTTATCCACAAGTTGTTTAGCTTGCTTTTTTAGAAGCTTTATTCTGTTTTAACCAACCTTGTTGGTTTTTTTGTCTCTTAGCTCTTTCTCGAGAAACCATTTTAAATATTGAAACTAATAAAATAGTTCACACAAAAGACTTTGGTATCGTAATGATCCAATTAATTTGTTCACACAGAAGGCTTTGGTATCGTAAAGATATCCAATATAACGGTTCACACAGAACACTTTGGAATCACAAAGATATCCAATATAACGGTTCACACAGAACACTTTGGAATCACAAGTATATCCAATAAAGTGTTTCACACAGAACACTTTGGAATCACAAATATATCCAATGGAGTGATTCACACAGAACACTTTGGAATCACAAAGATATCCAATAGAGTGATTCACACAGAACACTTTGGAATCACAAAGATAACCACTAGAGTGGTTCACAAAGAACACTTTGGAATCACAAAGATAACCAATAGAGTGGTTCACAAAGAACACTTTGGAATCACAAAGATAACCAATAGAGTGGTTCACAAAGAACACTTTGGAATCACAAAGATATCCAATAGAGTGGTTCACAAAGAACACTTTGGAATCACAAAGATATCAAATAGAGTGGTTCACAAAGAACACTTTGTACCTGCAAAAGATTCAAAATAAATGGGTACACGCTTCACACCCAGAACTGTGGATCCAAAGTACACTCAGATTTAGATGATGTACTACAAAACATAAAAAAATTACGTATTGATATCGTAATACAATGTAAAAAACTTGATAAATAGAATACACTTGAGTGCAATGATAAACACTCCAATGAAATACTCAAATGGAAGAACAACACTTGAGTTAAAGTCAATTTAATTAGTACAATTAATGTACCAAAAAAAGATAACGAAAGCCTAAATACGTTTCTAAAGTTTAAACAAAAGATTATTTAAACTTACTGTGAGAATGCCTTTTAACAACGCAAACCCCTTGACGAAACATACGGCACAAAAATAGGCTTAAAAGTTGGGTGAACCACGCGGCCACATGTTTCAGCCTCATTCAGGGCCAATCTTCTCTCAAGCAAATTTTTCTGCGGTATTTGGTTTTTTTGACTTGGATCCGGGGAAAATGATACCTGAACTGAACTGATTGGCCATCAACATTCGCCGATTGCCGAATCGCCTCTGAATATAGGGGCGTCGCCACACCAGCCGCAGTGTTTTCAAAATGGCCGCTACAACGGAGTACGATGTTGTGAAGAAATAAGAATTTTAAATGTTGACAAGTTTATGGTAACACAGTTTGGAATTTATAATACGCGGATTACAACTAAGAAGACCGAAAACGATGTCTAATAAAAGGAGAACAGGTTTACAAGTGTAAGGACGTCATATTTTACGGCATACAAATTACAAAGTAGAGACTACAAAGGCTTAACAATCATAGAGATAGCTTCAGTAATGCTAAACCAAAATTGCTCTCCTAAGCAGACTTTAAATAGGGGGTACCAGGGAGCCTGTGACACCCAAGAAAATTCACAGGACACCCTGAAAAAATATTTTATGGGGGGGTCGGGTACCACCGGGTACCTTGAAAAATTCGGTGCGATGAGAACTCTCCCCCAGAACAGATCAAAGCAGCTCTCAAAAAAGGGAAAAAATAATTTACAACTGTCTAACCACTACACTGAAAACAATGATGAACTAAAATTTTTTACTGACTTCTCCAATAACATAAAGGGGGGAATCCACATTTCTGTGACAAAAGAACTTGCCAAGAGTCTATGCTCTGAAAGAATTAAGCAAGGGAAAGAAGAAAAAGATCATAAGAAGATGCTCGAGAGATGGGAAAAATTCTCCTGGTCAGTGTGCTATGCAATATATACATGCACTACATTGTTATGGAAATAAGGTGTCCCATGAAAGGAGCCACCCTTTCAATCTCTGAGTTAAACAAAAAGTGGAAGGAGAAAATTATGTTTTGAAGAAAAAACATAAATATTACGGACAGATTCAGCCAGGGATGGCAGTTTTAAATTTTGAACAATGTCACTTGGCCACTTTTAGAAAAAAAAAACGCCATCATACTAGTCACTGTAGTAAAAAAGGACAAAGATTTTGTTTTGAAATTAGTTAAAACAATTTTATTTTATTTTTTTAATACTGAAATTAGTGGGATAAATTGTAAAACTGTTCATGATTAAAATAATTTTTTAAAAGCCAAATGTCCATTTTATTAAAATCTAACTTCATCAAATATTTGTGATGACAAGTTTACAATGCCAGCTGCGATTAAAAACATAGGGTTGATGAAAGACATCATCTCCCAATCCAGTTTTTCATTAAAGATTGAAAAAAGTTTTAATCTTTGTATTGCTCTCTACGTATACTCTTGGTTTTGCCATTTTCAAGTTTGAGTGATTTTGTTTCCGTAAACTGTTTAGATTTTTTCAAAAATGTTGGGATAAAAATTTCGATTCCTTTTCCTAAACATTCGGTCTCTATTCTGAACCCCTTATCTACCATGCATGCGTCAACATATGGTGTTAAATTGTCCAATACTTTGCTGTGCAAAGTGATAAATCTGTCAGATGCTCTTCGAAGACTCCATAAGCACTACTCAAAAATGTAATCAAACCAGCAGGAGAAACGCCGACCAAAACTTTAAAGGCTCGTTTACATGTGAGCGAGGATTAAGCTTAAAGCGGAGAGTAGAAGTTGAAAGTCGAATCTTTTTCTCGCGCCTAAAAAAATCGCGTCTGCCAAAAGCGTTTGTTCCCGCTGCTCCACCCGCGCCTTCGTTTACATACGAGCTGGGCGGTAGCATGAGCCTAGATTGCAGAGTTGTCTTTCAGTCGAAAGTAAACAACTAAAATGGCGTCGACTGTCGTTAGTTTACTTCTGCTTAAAAAGAAACTATTGCTTTTGAAAAACATTCGACATTTATAACAAAAAAACAACAGAAAATTAGAACGGAACGTCGTTGTTGGGTACATCCTATATGGAGAAATAGAAACAAAGATGGCCTATTTTTGCCTTTTGGAACGTTACTTGATATAATTTGTCAAAGTGCGTATATTTTCTCTACTTGAGCTTGAGAATAATTTGGATTTAATTGTCGACCTTGAAAGGATGAGGTAATGTGATTACACGTATTTCAACAATTTTATCTTGTTCTTTTAAAGACATTCTCAATGGTGGTGCCTAGGCCTATTTCGCGAGATAAACAAACGCAAAAATATCAAACGATATTCGGTCCTTGGATATTATTGGCTTGGAAAATCACGTGACTCTTTGCGAGAAGCAAACACGAGCTGAAGATTCTACTGCGGCAGATTGGAGCTTATTCGGAACACCCGCTTCATCTATGACCAACAAGCGCGACTTGAAAAGTTCTCGCTTGTTTGTAAACGGTACGCCTAGGGAACTCAAACCCCAATACGCCTCATCTCTCAGCTCTACGCTTCGACTTTTTCCATTTCTCGCGCACAAGTAAACGAGCCTTTAGAGAAAGTTCCGCATCAAAAACGTCGATAGCGTCAAACTTAGTGGTCGGCGTTTGGACAAGATAATCCACAGAATTTTGGTTAATCAGTTATTCATGGATAATACTCAGATAAATATTCGTGATTACATTGCATTAATCATAGACTTCCCGTGGATAATTTCAAATTTTGAATAAAGATAAAACAAACAGATATTATCCTATCCACTAGTCAAACTGTCCCAAGTTCTCGCACTTCCCGACCATTTCCGAGCCGAACCTGATGTAGACGACAGCTTAAAAGGTCATGATCTCGATTTGTCCCACATTGCACACAATCGGATAACCAATGAGACACGAGGAAGGAGGAGCAGGCGGTTCAAAAGTTTTTGGCGCTTCCCCTCACATTCAATCAGATATTTGTGTTTGGTCTATGGCCTCTTTAAGATTCTAAGTAGTAAATCTATGCATAGTCTTGTGCACAAAGGCATGTTATACACTTGTTCTCAAACGGATGTAATGGGTAATCTATAATACTGAATTAAATTTGAATTGAAATATTATTTTTTGTGCATTACTACAGTACAAAGTAGTACCTTCTAGGTATTGCACCACTTAAATTAGTTTAGTAATAAACTCGTTACTCGTCATAAATAAAAAATAAACAAAAAGTGTCACAGGGATCGGAAACTTAGGTGATGGAGTTTTAATTTTCGGTTTTAATCGGTAATGCAGTATAAATATCTTTAATCGATAGCCTATATTAACTATTATTGATCGGCAATCTAATTTAATAATCTTTAATCGGCAATCTCGTTTAATAATCTTTAATCAGCAATCTAGTTTAATTCCCTTTAATAGGCAATCTAATTTAATTTTCTTTAATCGGCCATATAGTTTATAGCATCAACGCCAATGGTGCTCATTTTGAGCAACTTCTTTAATATGACGTTGAAAACCTTTTTTCAATTTAATTCTTTTGTTGCACCGAAATAAAGAAATTTTCAAAAATTATCGTTTTTTATTAAAAGTAAAGCTTGCACGTTTGGTCTTTAAATTTCATCCTGACAAATAGCATATCTGACCAACGCCGCCTATATATATAAAGCCCGTGCGCGCTCCGGAAAAAAAATATAAAACTAGTATTTCCACTTCGCCAATTTATTCCACTAGAGGCGCGATTAACTATGTGGTATGACGTCACGGATGACGTTTTTATTTTTAATTTTCAACGGAAATTACAAAAAAGCAACAGGCTTGGACCGTCTACCCGTTACCGCTGCCGCGGAATTTATGGTTGTTAAATGCTTAAATAAGGTGAGATTTGATTATTTTAAAAAATTTTGAAGATAATATCTAATAACAAATGGTAATGTCTGTGTATAAAACCTATGTAGCCAGTGCTAACCGCGTTTACGGTAAGCCTTGGCTTATTTCTGGGCACTGCAGTCACTATCTGCATTTTTGAAAACATTTTAAAATTATTTAATAATTTAAGATATCAGTTTATTTTTAGATCTAATATTTTTGGTAATCAATAAAAATATCACGATGGTCATTTGTGCGACACCGAACTGCTACCAAACAGATAGAAAGGGCAAGAAGCGAATTGCTGATAATGACGTTCCTGTTACATTCCACTTATTTCCCAAAGAAGAAAATACGAAGAAAATATGGAATAGGGCTATTTGGAATAAGACTTTATGACACTATTTTAAAGTAAAATGGGGAGGTTAAAATATGTAGCAAACATTTCTCAGGAAATGATTTTAGTCAAGTAACCAAAAAAAATATTACTACCTACTGCTATACCACATTTAAAAGAACACGAAACTAAAAGAGTCAAGAAGGACATATTACCACTTTCTGCAATTCAAAATGTATTCCAAAAAAACACCCCTCATTTATTAGATATGAGAGAAAAATTAAGAAAAGCTTTTTTCCCCTCAAGACGAATCTGTAACACCACAAATTGCAATACCGCGAAACTAAACTGTGATACAACAAGACCTAACTGCAACACAAAACCCATCTGCGGTTCAGGAGAGCTTAACTGTGATACCAAAAGACCCATCTGCGATACAGGAGAGTTTAACTGGGATACCAAAAGACAACTGCAATAGAAGACCCGTCTGCGATACCGCAAAACCAAACTGTGATACAGGACAACTTAACTGTGATACAGAGTAACTTAGATGTGATACACGAAAACCACACTACAACACCACAGAACCAAACTATAGATGCATCAACCCAAGCTTCTCCTCCTGTAGAAAAAGTATCTTACCAAGCATCGACCCGCAAATTACAAAGACTGAATCATAAATATAAAAAGCAAGTTTTTACTTATAATCAAAAGTAAACCAACTCAGACAAGAAATCCGGAATCACCAGAAAGCATCTAAACAGAAAAAACAAATTCAGATGAAAAAATAATGGATTCTTCTTTAAGCAGAGATCTAGCAGCTTTTTTTAACTGGAACAAATGATGGCTTTTGGCAAAAAGTCCGTCCCTTATGAACCTAAACACTGAAATTTTTTGGTTTAGTCTACAAGAAGTCCTCTGCTGCCTACAATTTTATTCGAGAGCTTAAAATTTTACACTTGCCACGCAGAGTAACACTGAAAAGATTCATTGGTCACTCTCATGGTGAAGACCTTGTAACACCTCTTATCAAAGAGCGAATAAAACCAGAATTTACAAATGGAAACATGATTACGAAAGATTGGAATCATTGCTAAAATGACACTAAAGGCAAAACTTCAATATGACAAAAATCTTGACAGGTTCTTTGGTGCAACAACACTAAGCCAAAATGAAGGGTTTTTAGACATTCTAGCGACACACTTGTTGTGCTTTGTATTCCAAGGATTGTCTAACTATTTCAGCCTACCAGTGGGGTGCTTTTTCAGATCAAAACTGTCTGCAGTGCAGTTTCATTAATTAATATTGGACGTAATAGCTGCCGTTGAAGAATCAGACTTCTTGGTCGTTCGGCTCTTGGCTGATAATTCCAAAATCAACACGGCTAGTTTTAGTCTTCTCAGTGTTGGCATTGATCTCAAACACGATGTTTCTCATCCGCTTGATAATGCGAGAATTCGTTTTATTGCATTTGATCAATGCCATTTTCTCAAAAACCTTAGAAATCAGTTTTTGGCAAGAGCATTTGTCTACATAGGGCTTCTAATTATCTCATAGTATGTGAAGCGACTATATAACTCTCAAAAAGGTTAAATAGTAAAACCTATTGGGTTTTTAAGCAGAAAACACGTGTACCCTGCACCGTTTGAGAAAATGAATGTGCTTCGCGCAATTCAAATCTTTTCATACCCAGTAACGGCAGCTTTAAAAAGTCTGGTTCGACTCAGTATGTGTGATGAGGCAGAAAAAGAGCACATTGAAGTTAAGGTGTATTTCATGGATATGGTGCGAAAGTGGTTTGAAATCCACGATATTCATAGCAAAACATACGAAATCCATTTCAGAGTACCCAGTAAATTGTCATTCATTAACATTTATGTTGAGAGGTTAGTTGGCTTGAGGAGTTAATAAATGGGTTTTACACTTTTTTCGGTAGTCAGGGAATTTAGGAAATGGGTTTTTGAAGTTTTTGGGTGTTCAGGGAATTCAAAAATAGGCTTTAAAGGTCTTGTAATATTTTAATTTATTACAAATTTCTTGCTCAAAGATCCCTCTCAAAAGAAAAACAAAAGGAGCTAGACTCTCATGAAATCGCCCTTAAATCTCTATCGGAGAAAGCTGCTTCTGATATGGAATCCCTTCAAAAAGATCTCAATTGCAAAGAAAACCAAATCAGGGCTCTTAATAACAACTTAACTGAAGCTACTAGAGAAATACAAAGAAAGAATAATATTATTCTCGAATTACAAACCACAATCCAAGAATTGAAAGCCAAACTCGAAAAATATAAATTGGAAACTCAGAATATGTAAATAAATTTTTAATTTCCCTTTTTTTATTTTATTTTTTTAATTTACAGTTAAATTAATCTGATAATTTTTCTAAATTCAATTAGAACTCGTCAATTTAACGATCAACATAAAAATAAGGCTGCTTCCATCATCCAACGTGGCTTTCGTGTTCTCATGGCGAAGAAAACTCTTGCCAAATTAAGGCAACAACAATTGGAATTAAAAATCCATCGCATTGTTCGACTACAAGCGGCAATTCGCGGGTATCTCGCCCGAAAACTTCGCAAAAATCTTCAACAGGAGAAAGGCAATTTATCAGCAATTAAAATTGAAGCTGCTTTTAAGATGTTCGTTGCGAAAAAGAGATTCTGCGCTTTAAAATACGCAGTTTTGGTTGAAGAATTAAGGGAAATTAACCTCGAAACGAGAAGTTTCCGTAAGATGTTTTTGGAGAAACGAAATGCTGCAATTGCAATTCAAAGGTGAGTTGATACATCCTCTGGTTATACGCAACTTATTGTTAAATCAGGGTCCGGGAATTTTAAAACGGGTGTCAGGGAATTTTAAAATTGGTATAAAAGTCAATAGCTTGGCAATTTACAATTGTTTTCAAAAAACTGGGAATTTTTTACATGCTAAGTGAGATTAAAATTGGTCGGGGAAAAGGACTTTAGACATTCGAGGAAAACCTGGAAAAGTCATGGAATTTCAAATTTGTTTGGTAATTTTTCATTTTGCCCTCTTTAGTTTTTGGTGTGGCCTATTCGACCCCGCAAAACTAATATGCTATACTTCAGGGTTGCCACAGGTCAGGAAAAACATGGAAAAGTCAGGGAATTTAAAAATGGGCCGTAAAAGTCAGGGAATTTGACTTTGGTTGGTAAAATGTCTGAGGATAAGTCTTTTTTGAAAGAGTAATGGAAGTTTCTCCTCATCCTTTCTTAACACGGAAAACTTTAGAGCAATCCTCAAACAATGGCTAGAATGGTTTTTCCATAGGCGTAGAGTTTCGTAAATGTTTGGTGGGGCCCGGCCCAACGGGCCTGGACTAATACATAGATGGCATCATGCATGATGCATTTATATGATGTATATAAATTCTTAACGAATATTAAGTAATAAATTTATACATTTATACTACATTATATAGTATATTTATTAAGTATATCCATTTACTATGTTTTCCTCTAAAAATATTCCAGGCCGTTTTAAAACAAATTTATCCGTATTTGCGCATTACAATGCGAATGTAAAAATCCTTACAAAAATTTCGAGACTACTTTCAAAACTCGGGAAAATCATCAACTTAGGAAACCATGAGAGCGACTTAACCCATAAGACTAATTTATAGATGTGCCTCGAAAAACATTTTGAAAATTGTTTATCTACTCTATGGAGTTGGCCCGCGCCGCGGCTTACCAAGGATACTAGATGTTTAAAGAGGGATGATCAGCTCGAGCCTTTTCACGTACGTTCAGACGAGACTGCAGCAGAGGGTTTTTAAACGGAGATATATAACGCGCACCGTCTTGTTTTTCCCTATCAAGGACAAATTGAATTCCTATTCCGAGTAATATGATTAATATAAATAATTTTCTTTTACGTTTTATTTTTATTAAAGATGAAGTTTGAAAATTATAACTTAAGTAAATTTATTGAGTAATTGCGCTCTTAAAGAATTCGCAACGAGGGGCTACTCACTCACTTCTATTTTTGTGTTGCACAATTAGAGTAATAATAGAAGTAAATAAATTGACGTTAGAATTTTTGTGTTGCACTATTAGAATAATAATAGAAGTAAATAAATTGAGGTTAGAATTAAGGGTAATCGTTATAGCATAGTGACGGCTATTCACATAAATTTTCTATACGCCTTTTAAGTTCGGTACGATGTGGCTAATATTATGAGTCCATCCCTGTGCCATTTTTGATACTAATAATATTAGTAATTCGACAGTTGCCGTGCCAAAGTATAACCTGCGGCCAGCCGGGCACATCTTGTTTGCGTTCCACCGGACCTAAGCCGTTCCACAGCGCGCCTATTTCTCTCAGATTTCGCATCCTCCCGCCATCATCCTTGATTTGGCTTTGAATAGCACTAATATCTAGAAGTCCGGTAGACTGTACTGCGCATGACACGCCGATAACTCTGTCGCATTTTCTGTCTCCCTTCGAATCCCTCTTAAAGCATCTAGTATCCCTGGCCCTACATTCGTTGTACTATTCCCAGGGAGTAAGGAACGTTAGAGGGAGTATTGATCTAATGTTAAAAAAACCGTCATACAGTGGCAAATGGGAAGGAAAGTGGGGGTAGGAATTTTTATCTCAGTTTCACAATTGTAGCTAACGCGCAGGCGAAAGTGACGTCGTTTTCTACTGCCAGGTTTCGTTTCCATCGTCTGCTCAGTGGTCTGCTATTCCACTCTGTTTAACTGTTCGGAGGAAACCGAGGCTTAGTAAAAATGCCAAATTGTTGTTATAATGGTTGTCGGAATGACTCAAGGTCATCGCATAAAGAATATATGAAAGGAATATCCTTCCACGCGTTTCCAAAGCCAAAAACCCAGTTAGAAAAATGTAAAAGATGGATATTAGCTTGTGGAAGACCTAATTTTCTTACACTGGACAGAATTACTAAATGTCGTTACGTTTGTTCTGAACATTTCGTTGGAGGGTCTGGTCCTAGTGTGGATTATCCCGATCCAATGGCATATGATCCAATTAAATATATGATTGTAAGTAGCAAGCCAATTTTTGAATAATACGAAAAACTACTTGCTTCTCTATTTTAAATATGTAATGTAGGATCCAAGAGATGCGAAATCTGACAGCTATTCAAATGAATGTTACCAAAACAGCACAATCTTAATACGTGAGGAAAAGCTTGAATTGCAAGATTCTGGTTTGGGTGAATGTATAGAAAGTCATCTGGAAAACAGTTCCATGGAAAACCAACAAGATGAAATTTTATCATCGTCTAATTTGGATAATGTTATTACTACAAGTGGTATTGCTAGAAATGAGGTGGTTATAAGTGAGGATTACAACCATCCAATTGATAATACGGTTGTAAGTTTTTCTGTTATATGATATGAAAATGTTTTATTTTAATAAAATTATAATTTAGGATCCAAAAGAACAGAAATATGATTGTGGGGGCAAACAAAGTCAAACAAAACATCAAAACATTAGTTAAGGAGACAGTGGTGGAATTAGAAGATCCTGGATTAAGTGAAGGCTTACTGTTAGGAAACCATTTGGGAAATAACGTTATAAGAGATAGATACAAGGACAAAGCTATTTTACCATCGGCTAATTTAAATATTAATACTACAAGTGCTCTTCCTAAAGATGACCTGGTTATTCATGAAATTGATCGTAATAATGCTGAAGAACCGATGATTATTTGCGAACCACACGAAATTTTGTTTCCAAATTACCAACAACCTGAATTATCAAGTGTTGCCAGCATGCTAAAATCCAGATTTGCCACTTTAGAAGAACTATTTTCTCGGTTTTGGCTGTTTCAAATTGCAAAATTAGAGCCACAATTAAATTGGTCAGCAACAAGGAGTTGTATCTCCAATTCCCTTTTTGTATATAGCACGTTAAGAGTTGAAGATTATGGATTTTTAACTATTGAAATTGATGAAAGTCTCCATGTGCAAATAAGAGTTTATGGAGTTCTTCTTAATGACGAACACAGCAGCCTTTCCAACAAGATACCTGAAACCCTGAGAACTTTGGAAGATTTACTTAATCTCTTAAGGCATTTAGATATTTTAAAAGTATGCCCAGGATTACCGGACCCAAAATATACAGTGTTTAATGAAGTTTTAAAATCTGGACATGTTAGCAGATTCACAAACGTCATACACTCAAATGCTTGCCAAGGCCTTTTTAAAGGCAAGGAAAAATTAGAAAGATGCTCTAAGTGCACAATATTAAGATATAATCTGAACCGGAGGCTTAAGAGATATGATGGGGAAGTTGTACTCAAAAAGAAAAAGGAAAATCATCATTGTAAGTCGAGAAAGCAACTGCATCAAGTTACTCAACAGAAAAACAAAGAAATAAAAAGCTATAGAAGACAGATCAGGCAGCTGTGTAAAAAAGTAGAAACCCTTCTTAAACGCAAGGGTGGGCCAAATGGAGAGGATGTTTTTAGCAAAATTTTTGATGATGATCCATTTTCCACCAAAGACAATTTCTTAACAATTCTAATGAGGCAGCAAATGGATCTTCTTAAAAATAAGAAATCTAGACCCGCCAAATGGCCCGAACCTATTATTAAATGGTGCTCGTATATTAGAGCCAAATCAAACTGTGCTTACGAAGCCATTCGAGAAGTTATACCATTACCGGGACCATCGACTTTGTACTCTAATACCTCAGTTTTATCATCCAAAAGTGGATTTACTTCTGAAACTATTGAAGAAATGAAGCAAAAAATTGACTTAGATTCTGTTGAAGAATATCAGCGCTACTTTGCTCTCATAGTAGATGAGATGAAAATTAAGGAATATATTATTTATCGAGCAGCCACTGGCGCTAGTGTTCCGGCTACCGCCCGCTCTCCCGCACCGGAAAGATCCACCCCGAAGTCTTCTCCGTCGACCCGACTGAGTTCATAACGGATTTCATCGACACCGAGGACCCGTTCTTCCAGATGACCGCCATTATTCGCCGAGACGGCTCTTCTTTCGACGGGGAGCTGTCAGCGACCCCAAAAGTGACCCCAAAAGACACCCCAAAAGCGACCGCAAAAGACAGACAGGAAGATGGAAACCATAAGCCGACAACAAAATCGCCAGGGAGAAAAACATCTCCGCTAGGGAATCTCCAGACGTCTTTAACTGGAATCAAAGGGACCCGGGACCGTAGCAGGGGCGCCGTAATGTAATCTTTCAGCCCTCTGTAGTGGTCTAGGGATGCCGTGATACGGATTGGAGCTGGGTAGGGTATAAAAGGCCAGCTCGAGGCTCTAAGAGGATCATCTCTCGACGGGGACTCAAGTTGGTGGGAATTATTTAGGCTGAAAAGCCGAGCCTACCAAGGGTTAGCGAACTGGGAAGAATTAGGTTGAAAAACCGGCCCCAGCAAACTAACCAAGAGCCTCCCGGCTATAGAGCCTCCGCGTTCCGGCCAGCCCGACCTTCGCTCCCGCGCAATTACCTTGCCTGCATATTCGGAACGCACATACCCATTACGAGAGCTTCTGAGATCAAACGTTGCGTACTATTGGGACGAAAATCTACAAGAAATATACGTTGATGTGAAGAAAGCGATCTCCTCAGCGCCCGTGTTGCAGCTCTACAACCCCACGACTCCATGTATACTATCAGTCGACGCAAGCCAACACGGAGTAGGAGCTGTTCTACTTCAAAATAGCCATCCAATAGAATACGCATCAATGACGTTTAACAACACTCAAATACGTTACGCCCAGATTGAAAAGGAACTGTTAGCAATTTTATTTGCTTGTGAACGTTTTCACTTTTACATCGCCACGACTCCGATCACCATCCAAACGGACCATCGACCACTGCTTGCCATAATCAAGAAGCCATTCAACCTCATGTCCCCCAGATTGCAATTTCTGGCTCGGTATGATCCTACCCTCGTATATGTTCCTGGGTCAAAACTCTACGTGACGGACACTTTATCACGGGCATCACTGCCCGACTCAAGCTTTGACACCAGTTTCCTAGAAGGACCTAATGCCACAGTTCACAGCCTGACGGTGATGTCTGACGAAAGGGAAGAGAAGTTTCGCACCGAAACCATCAAGGACGAAAATCTGCATACGGTGATAAGGTACACCATCGAAGGCTGGCCATCAAACAGAAAGCGAATCACAAACAAAGCTGTTGAGCAATTCTGGGCAATACGAGAAGAACTACACACAAATAACCAGCTTTTGTACAGAGGTGACCGCCTTGTAGTACCGGAGGGGCTACGAGACTATACCTTGAAACAGATACATACAACGCATCAAGGAACTACCGCCTGTCAAGCAAAAGCTCGGATACATGTATTTTGGCCAAACATGTCCAAGGACATAAAGGACTACATACAACAGTGCACCATCTGCAGAACTTATGATCGAAAAAACACGGCCATTCCAATACAACCACTACCAACGCCAGATGGACCGTGGAATACAATCGGAACGGACCTATTTCACCACAAGGGTCGTACCTATATCTCGCTGATTGACTACTATTCAAAATTCGTCAAAGTTAAAGAATTACAAACAACAGCGAGCGCAGTCATAACATTCTTGGCACCAGAGATCGCTCGCCATGGAATCCCACAGAAATTAATTAGTGACAACGGCCCGCCTTACAACTCGGCACAGCTCAAATATTTCCTGGATGAATGGGGCATCGAACACGTAACTTCCAGTCCATACCACCTTCAAACAAATGGATTGGCGGAAAGAACAGTCCGAACGATAAAAAAACTCTCTAATTAAAGCACTACACGCTGGTAAGGATCTTAACCATGTCCTGCTAGAATACAGGTCAACACCGAAGCAAGACCTACCCTCACCAGCGGAGATATTAATGGGCCGGAGACTGCGAACATCACTTACTACGAACCAAGCCGCACTTCAACCAAATTATCCAACACGGGGGATCTCAAAAGCATTGGAAGAAAGACGACAAACCATGATACGACAGGCGTCGCTGCGTCCACACAAAAAGCTACCACCGCTCAACGACGGCGACGCAGTACGTTATCTTGCAGCACCAAGGTATTGGGTTCCTGCCATTGTAATGCAAAAGGACAAACACAATGACTCTTACGTAATGAGAATGGACGTCTATACAGAAGAACGAGACTTCATCTACAAAGGACCCAAGAAACGTCACGTACAACCAAAGGAGCTCGAAAACAAGCTGATCAGGGACATCCAAAAAACGCCAAACCAAAACGGAAAGTAGAACCATCAATGACATTCCGGCTACCAATGTCAACAAACCAAATAGAGCACGCTAACACGAGCCCCACACAACAACGCAACCAGATATGCACGGGAGTCATCAATTATCCGGCAGCACAAAGAACACAGCAACAGAGGCAAGAAGGTCAAACACTCACCGGATATAGTCACCAAGTTACAAGAAGTGGAAGTATCTCGCGAAGATCCGACATGTACAATCCAGTTTAAAAAAAAAAGTTGCTATAATAGGCCTAGGCCTATTAGGCCTAGGTCTATAGTAGTAATATAAAACATTTATCTCTTATCTAGGCCTACTGCAAGTTGTGTATAAAAGGCTACGCAAAATCTTGTACGGGCAGAGTTAAGATTGTAATCGTGTGGAACATATTGAAGTTGTAATAAATAATTATCCATACTTAAATAAGTTTTCTTATAAATAAACCTTCAACACTAACTGACATGAGTTTCTAGCAGCTGTGGAACGTTGTTTTAATAAAGCCCTTGCAGGATCATCTGATAATCGTTCCTCCCACTCTCCAATAATAACATTACCAAGGGCATCTTTGTGGTCTGCCAATGTTTTAGGACAATAGGTTTTGACAGGCCTATTTTCTTCTTCTTTCATGAGGTAATTGTGAAGGACACATGCCGCCTTTACTATTCGGTCAACATTTTCAGGTTTAAGTTGTAATGGTAACCGAATCACCCTCCACCTAGATGCTAGAATGCCAAAAACATTTTCGCTATACCGTCTGCAAAACATTCGTGTAGAAGTTAAAAAGTACCGTTTTGACACATTAAATTTCAATATGAACCTTGCTCGGCTAAGTCTGTAATTGAATACCAGTCGTTTAGAATTCAATTGCTTTGCGGCATACGGCCTCATGAAATTGGGAAACAACTGGAACGCTTCATCACCGACCAACACATGGTCAACTTTCGCCTCTGTGTCTGGCAACAACTGATCTTTAGGGAAGTCAATAGTGCCATTCTCCACAGCTTTACCGAAGGCTGATGACTTAGAGATTCCTCCGTCAGAGCTAGAGCCGTATGCACCAATATCGACAGTCAAGAAGCGGTATTTGGCATCGACAACAGCCATCAAAACAATCGCGTTGAAGCCCTACGTCAAAGCGACGAAGATCGAAGGATAGTAAATTTTTAAGTGAAAGTGTTCTACATATGACATTTTAGTAGAAGAGATTATAAATTCCACCAGGGATCATGTACTTTGTAATTGTAGAACCTGGTTCCACTTTTGGCTGGCTGTTGAATAGCAACATGCTTGCCATCTACGGCTCCAACACACATTGGATAATTCCACAATTTTTCATATTCCATGGCTGCAACTCTCCAGGTAGACACAGTTGGTTGCTATTTAATTATATTAATGTTTACTTCATGTATACCAAAGTGCTAAACTAAACATGGGTGTACTAACTTCTAAATAGATTGGCTGTAGCACATCCCACAGTGCTTGGCTTGTCTCCTTTATGATATTGTGAACCGTTGTGACACCGAGATGGAATCTGTATGCTAGTGAACGTACACTCTCCCCAGTTGCAAGAAATCTTCAAGTATATTTCTTAATTAACTCCCGATAATACAGTGTTATCATGACTCGGCAGAATGTTATATACCTAAGGGTCACCGCTAATCTCTCCTCTGGTGTTATTGGTCGTCTGCCTAGTGTGTACTTCTGTATGTTTGGTGCGACAAGACTTAATAAATCGTCGAAATCTTCTGGGCATATGCGAGTAAAATTGCGAAAATACGAGTGATCGTGTTTTCTCATAGCCTTCATTTACAGGAATATTAAACTGAAAATTAATAAAACGAGAGACCCTACAGACCAAGAGAAACATTGAATTATACAGGGTGTATCTGAAATGGACGTAGGAGCGGAAGTATTTGGGTTCCTGGGGCCAATATAAGGCGAAACTGTTCTATGACATTTTGTCGTACGCCAACCCATTTGGAAGTTACTTGAACCTAACACTTGCTAGTTTGCATAAATCACAGCATGTTGACTTCGTCTAAAACAGTAGGAATTAAGTTCAAGATAGGATTATTATTGCAAATTAGTGGTTGCCAGCTAAAAGAAAAAAAGCCTCATAGCCATAGAGTTTATTGTAAATTTTTAAGGAGTAGAAAGTTTTACAGTTGGTGACTCATAAAAGAACATCAATGTAAAACAACATGTTAGGATTTAGTGTGTTGAAACAACTGACCAATACTAACGGTAAACTGACAGCGATAAGTAGCGCAAACTAATAAGAAACACCGACATTTTGCTTCATTCTTCAAACAATCGAAAGGTTGCATTTAGTTTAAAGATTAGATTAATGTTGCAACTTATCGAAATCGGTATTCGTGAATAAATGTTAGTGGGAGAATTTTTGGGATGGGATGTTGGGCAACTCCTGTTAAAACTGAGCAGTAAAATGCATAATTTGTAAAATTGAATCCTTATAAAAATCAACAAATAATGATGAAACCTAAATGTTGAAAATGAATTAAAATTTTTTATGGTTCAAAGTGACCAAAAAAGGGAACATTCCTTTCTCCAAAAAATTACAGTGAGGGAGTAATGGAGTTTTTCTTGGGGCCTCACCCGAAACTTCACCCGTAAAAAATTAGGTACGCTATGTTGAATAGCGTACTTAGGAGTGGGCTTCATGAAACCTAGCATTCCTTCTCAAGGTCACACACTACTAACTTGTTCAAGAAAGGGTTGAAAGCTCGTGAATGGCTTACACTGATTACGAGGTACCACCAAAACTAATAGCAAATAAAACTAAAGAAAATTTGAGAAAAAACCAAAAGTGGAGGGTTAACTTAAAACTAAGAAAAAACTTCGCAAATAAATTAATAAACGATTAAACCTTAGTAAATTTGCAGACCACCCTAAAGCTTTAGACTAATGACCTTTACTAACTGGTAGCAATCTGCCAGCGTTGAGAACGACAGGATACATAGTGCAATGCGAGATGCAATGTAATGTACCCATAAGAAAGTGTACATTCTTACTCCTTAGAATTATTCTGTGAAAATTGCCATTAAAAACGGTAAAAAAGGTACTTCTTTTAAAGGTTCAAAGTGTTTTAAAGCATGTAAAAAACAATTTGCTAATTTAATGGAAACAAGACGTCGCCGGATATGTAGTCTTGTACACAAACGAAAATGAACGCTTTTACAACCTTTCGATTGTTTGAAGAATGAAGCAAAATGTCGGTATTCCTTATTAGTTTCCGCTACATATCGCTGTCAGTTTCCCGTTAGTAACGGTCAGTTGTTTCAACAAACTAATCGTAACATGTTGTTTTACAATGATGTTCGTTATGAGTCACCAACTGTACAATTTTCTAATCCTTAAAAATTGACTCTATGGCTTTGAGGCTTATTTTGTTTTAGCTGGCAACCACTAATTTGCAATAATCATCCTATCTTGAACTTAATTCCTACTGTTTTAGACGAAGTCAACATGCTGTGATTTATGCCAACTAGCAAGTGTGAGGTTCAAGTAACTTCCAAATGGGTTGGCGTACGACAAAATGTCATAGAACAGTTTCGCCTTATATTGGCCCCAGGAACCCAAATACTTCCGCTCCTACGTCCATTTCAGATACACCCTGTATATCATAAACAAACTTACCAGTGTTTCGTAGTACCCTTCTTGCTTTCTCTTTTGCCAAATGGGATGAACCCACCACCGTTTCTTTGAATATCGCGTATTATTTTTCTTCTGATTCAAATAAAGCCAATTTAAAATCTGTTTCTTTTTCAAAAGAAGCTTACGTCTTCCGACCGCCATTTTTATTGTAATTTTTTTGAGCACTCGTGGAGTCGTGGCAGATGGCGCTGGCGTTAATTTCTCTCTTCGATGAAAACACGCCACGCGGAAAAAGCTACGCGAGAACGCTTCTAGCATTTCTGGCGCGAGATTTGAAACTCGCGAAGACGACCCGCAACACGCTTCTAGCAAAGCGAGATCCATTTTCTAGCTTTGATGAAAACAGGGCTTTACGCTAGACTAGCTAGTGAGCGGTTAGCCGTTATTTTCAATTTTCGAATGCTGTACAATGGAATTAGTGGAACTGGAATTCGCCGGCTCTTTTCTCTGCTGCTGAACTTGAAGATTAAATATGATATCTTTAAAAGATTTAAAGGTAAACTTTAATTATATATAACTTTTATGAGTCATTGCATTTACTCTGACTAAATATTCACCATTATTTCTTGATTTTTAAGGTAAATAACGGCTACTTAGGCTTTAAAATTTTATGTCTAGCCAAGGCTTACGATTTTATTTTATGAAATATTTTTTGAAAGACAAGGAAACATAAAATATATCATTAAAAGGTAATGGTTATTTAACGCATGTGTTCAATCGTTGGGGTTGGTATAATAGTACGACATATTTGAATACAAATGTGGATTTTCTGATAAATAATTCCAATGAAAGTAAAGGTGCCTTAAATCAAGAGATAATTGAAATGGATGAATTTCCTAAACTACCTCTTACTTCACTGCAAGAACTAAACTTAGTAGAAAATCTGCTGGAGGACGAAACAAATCGGAATAGAGCAGTAAGGGTTATATTTTTATTTTCTCGCGTTCAATTTATAAATATAGCAAAATTCAATTACTTCAACAGGTTAAAAGTTTTCTTCCTTTGGTGTTAAAGAAATAAAAAACTGCGGTCAGAGACTCTTGGATAAAGTATTGGCTCATTTGAGTTACTAATAAAATTTAACTGGGTAGACTCAAAAACCAAATTCTCCTTTGCCGAATTTAATATCAAAAATGCTATTGTTGGAAAGAAGAGCTTGGAACTAAAATTTCTAATTTGAACCTTATTAAAAGAATTGTTTTTATTTCAGCGGCCGTTGAATTGAATTTCAAAGGAATTAAGGAATGTGAGGCTTAATTAGCGGTTAAGAAGTATATCAGGACTCAGGGGACGGCCACGCAGAACATAAAAAAGGGCTGAAGATGGAAAAATAAACTCCATGCTGTGGAAGGTGAATCAGATAACCAATTTTCTGAAATTGATTTAACGAACATTTATCCATGTTTTGGGAATTTTTAATACTTTGCAATAAAAACTGAACATTCGTTAAATTTTGCATTATTGTACAGAAATTTAATCGTTTTAGCCGAAGTAAATGAATTGGCCCACAAGGTTGAAATTTAACGTAAAGAATTGTTAAAATAGTTTAGATAGAGATTATTGTTAATATACTTCACTAAAATATAAGGACATGTTTAGGCCAAATGAAAGGATATGCGTAGGCCAAATGTATGAATGTGTAGGCCAAATGATAGGTTATGCGTAGGCCAAATGTAAGAAAATGTGTAGGCCAAATGTAAGATTAAATGTAAAAACATGTGTAGGCCAAATGTAAGATTAAATGTAAGAACAAGTGTAAGCCAAATGTAAGGATATGTGTAGGCCAAATGTAAGAATATGTGTAAGCTTAATGAAAGAAACGGTGTTTGTCAAATCGTAGGATGTGTGGGTAAAATGTAGAAGTATGAGATGGCTGAGTGGTGGGTCAGAGTAGGGAAATGAAATGGGTGAATGGTGGTAAAGTGAATAAAAATCGATTGAATTAGGGGAAGGGTAGTGAGGGATAATCAGCGGGAGAGTGATGGGTTTTAACGTGATTGAATGGTGGGGAAGTGTAAGATTATGGTTTGGTTAAGTGGTGGAAAAGCGTAGGAAATTGGATGGCCTAGTGGCGGCGAAGTTGCGCAAAATGTATTGGTATTGTCTTGAATAAGTGTCGGCCCTTTGGGTGGAAAGGTGGTAGTTATTGTGCTGGGTAGCTTTAGGCTTTTTATTAAAACCCCAGCACTAAACCATGCACTGGCAAGGTAGGACATGTCCAGTTAAGTGCCGCTGCTGAGCCTACACTGCTGGGCCAGTATGTGGCCAGTGCCGCTGCTGAGCCTACACTGCTGGGCCAGTATGTGGCCAGCACCTGCTGGGCCAGCAATTTTGTGCTACTAGGGAACGCCCTTGCACAAGTGACGATGACGTCACGGAGAGGTAAAACACTGGGCGTATCTATCTGTGTGTCTGTCAACGCGTTGGCAGTTGTCAAATCCGAGCAAACTTGTCCGCAGAAAGCAATATTTTCTTATACTCCATTATAATCGTTAGGATTAAGAAGTAGGCGGCGATCGGCTAGGGTTACGAGAAAGTCTAGCCTCCCAATGGCAGTGCTTCGGGTTTTCGTATCACTTATCGTGAATCAATCGCCTTATATACCCTAAATTTCCAAAAATTGTTGAAGAGGCATACGCTTGAATTCAAACGTCAACAATAGATATGTTTCTTAAAACGATTTAACTAGAATTATGTAAATTAATGACGATTAAAATAGTTAATACCCTTTATATTTATATAATTAATTATTTAAGAAAAACCTCTTAATTGCGTCTCGACTAGGATAGGTTTATTAAATTGGTTTTCCAACTTGTTTTAAGGGATCATCCGTAAAACACAAACACAAATCGCAACTTTTTTTAGGCGGTGTCCCCATTGTGACAAAATCGGCTGCTCATAGAAGTATAGAACATTTTAGACTCAAAATCGACTCGAGTAAATCACCATGTACTTCGGCCCTACCACCCTTAATGGATCACCGAGTATTAAGTAAGGGGGCATTTCAGGCTATGGTTGACGACGCTACAGCTATCATCATATGGAAACATATGATTGACCCGGATGACTTTGAGGTCAAAATGATGCACGATGGATATTTGAAACTTCATCAATTGCAGAAAGCAATTTACCATGGTTACGATTGTATTTTGATTGACGAAGCCCAAGATTGTAATCCAACTATGTTAAGCATAATTTTGAATCAAAAAGTCCCTAAAATCTTTGTGGGCGACCCCAATCAACAAATTTACGCTTTTAGTGGCGCCGTAAATGCTTTGGAAAGCATAGAAAATACCCACGTTTATTATCTTTCGCAAGTAGGTCTTTTCCTACTTGAATATTGAACCCCCAATAAGTAATACATTGTTACAGTCGTTTCGATTTGGTCCCGAAATTGCCTACATCGCAAATACGATTTTATTTGAAGCTAAAAAAAGAGCGCGTAGCCAAACTTTAGTCGGAGGAAAGCAAAAAGGTTGGTTTGGTTTTTTGAAGTTTGAAGTTGATGGGCTGATGTCTAATCCGCGTACACTTGTTAGACATAATTACGTAATCATATAGTAATATTCGTAATTCGTGTAATACTGATGTAATCTCAGCTCACACGTGATGTATACTCCGTAGTCTTCGTGCAGTGTTCATACAAATAGGGAAATTCTGGAAAACTTATGGGAATCAGCCAAGTTTTTGAGTTTTGAGTGAGTTTGCTCTAAAGGGGTTGCTTCAACTATAAAAGAACATTCTCGTTGTTTTAACTCCGTTTATGGGGAAAAAACCTGGAAAATCGGTATTCCAAAAGTTTTATCATGAAGTGATATCTTGTTTACTAGGGGGAAGGTCTAAGTTCGCCCCACATTTCCAGCTTTTTCTCCAGTCCAAACGTAGGTCCGGACTCGGTTAATCCCCGCCCCTAAATTACAACCAGCATCTCATTGGTTCTTGAAAACGCACGTCAGCGCGACGCGAGTGACGAAAATTACGTATTTTCCGACAGGGGAGAGGCAGCAAAATAGCCCGGCCTACTTTTACGCCCACCCTTTGTATTTTTAAAGGGTGAATGGGACTATGGCGCGCGAATACTGAGGCATCTTATACCTTCTTGTCTTTCATCAGCCGAATTAATAAAGAATTCGAAGGTTGTCAGAACAGCTCCTCTATAGCGATCTAATTCAACGGCATTAGGATTTAGTCCTTTGCTATGTTTAGGACTTTTCAGATCTAATTTCTCCAAATCTTTGGGATTCATTGAACCAATCTCGAATTTATAAACGTTCTCGACGTCAAAGGATATGTTACTTCTAATTTCTCTTTATCGTGATAATCTCAGAGGGCATTGTTTTGATGGAGCTGCAAATATGTCGGGATCTATTAATGTTTTGAAAATGAAAGTGGAACAAGAGCAGCCAAAATCCATTTATGTGCACTGCTGCAGCCACTTGTTAGACTTGGTACTGCAAGAATGTGGCCGAAAATGCGACTTGGCAAACGATGCGCTGATAACAGTTAAAGATGTTTCAAATATTATTCTGGAATCTTCCAAAAGAAAATCAATTTATGCCAACGTTGTAATTACTCCAACAACAGACCAAGAGGCCGAGAGAACAACAATTGATGCTTTTACTCCCTTATGTCCTACACGTTGGGCTGTAAGGGCCAACTCAATTCGAAGATTCCTTGACAATTGCGAGAGAATCCAGAAAACCATATCCGAAAAGGGTTACATAAGGGATGATCGAAGAGCGACTTTAAAAGGATATCGAAACAGACTACAGCAATTTGAAACGGGCTTTAGAATCCGTGTTTCTTTGGCACTATTTACACATTGTGAGAGTTTAGCTAAAACACTTTAACGCGTCAAGATGACCGTGTGTGGTGCTAAGGATGCGTCGCAAGTTTTACGCAGAACACTTCTAGATTTGCGTTCTGATAAGTATTCTGATTTGTATTGGAGCGAAACCGAAGACATGACTAAAAGGTTAAATCTTAAGGAGCCGAAAGATCCCAGGAAGAAAAAAGTGCTAAGCGTTTCGAACAAACCAAAAATCCAACTGCTGCTGCGTCTTTTAGTGCGAAAGAGAATATGAGAAAAGAATATTTTAGTTTGCTTGACCACGTTATATCAGAATTGGCAAAACATTTCGCTCAACCCGGGATTGATCGACTTATAAACTTCGAAAGTATTCTGTTGGATGCTAGTCAAGGTCAAACGCCTTCGAAACAAATTCTAGAGGAGCGCCTTGGCCCAAATGCTTTGGACTTGGACCTTGATCGCTTACACGCTCAGCTAACCATGGTTTCAGCCATCATACCAAATATTATTCAAAAAGAAATTAAAACTGTCAGTCAAGTAACCGAAATATTAAAAACACACGATGTAGCTGTCTTTACTTTGCTTGGTCAAGTTATTAAACTAGTTAGTTTGTTACAAACTGTACCAGCATCAGCAGCTGGAGGCGAAAGGACATTCAACGCACTTCGTCGAGTTAAGACTTATCTTCGATCAACAATAACACAGAAGCGCTTAACACATTCTACTACATATACATCGTGACAAATCAGCGGAACTGGACATAGAAAACATTGCATCAGAATTTGTAAATAAAACCCCCGAAAGAAAGGCTGTATTCGGTGAATAACGACTTTATTTTTAAATACCATGGTGAAATAATATAAAAATTTTAACGGAGGAAACACATGGATAAAATCAAACTTTTTATTGATGTAAAAATCAATAAAATACAAGCGTGAGCTTTCGACCCGCGGGTCTTTATCAAACTAACGACACAAATTAAAATAATACAATATATATATAGTCAGATTAGGTCTAACAAAAAACTAGTTTTTTAACCTCTCTCTATTCGGATACAAGAGTTTTTTATCGAACTCACCCCAAAGTTTCGCCGTTTCCTTCCCCTCATCAAGGTTTAATTCCCCCCGTCATTAATGTACACCCCTTCGATAAATTTTCTTTTAAATAGATCGGATTCTTTATACAATATTTTTGGTTCCTCAAAATTAATAATGCAGCTTTTTGCATTAATATCCATGATATGATTAGCCATGCCATTTTTTTAAATCACCTGTCTTTATACAATATTTATGTTCAGATATTCTTTCTTTTAGAGGACGTTTTGTTTCCCCTACGTATTATTTATCACAACTACAATTAAACTGGTATACTACACAACGCTCATTTTTTATGTTACTGTTACGTGACTTTTTTTGGCTATTTTTAAATATCTGTTTTAAGTTTACCCCCATTTTTGACACTACTCTAATATTAAATTTACTTTTTAAAATCCTATTTACTGACTCGCTTTTATTTTTCACATATGGTAACACTAGAGTTGGTTCTGTTTTTTTAATATTATTTTGAGGTCTTAAGTCGTGAGAGCCAAAAATTCCAGAAATCAAAGGCTTTGGGTAACCGGAACTAATCAGTTGTTTACTGATAATATGTTTGTCACTTTCTGGTGTGTCAGAAATGTATTCAATTCTATGTTTTAAACTTTTAACAACCCCAATTTTTATTTTATTACTATGATACGAATGAAAATTTAAAAATCTATGACAATGGGTTGGTTTCTGGTATAACCCACACTTAAGATATTCGTCCGAGGCTAAGCGCTCTACTAAAACATCTAAAAAAGGGAGTTTGCCAACCTTTTCTTCCTCTAATGTAAATTTAATCGAGTTATCCAAAGAATTAACAAAATCGAGTAGTTTAGTTATTCCCCCTCTAGTATTTTGGAAAATTAAAAAAATATCATCTACATATCTTAACCATAGTTTGATATGGCGACTGTTTCTATTGGAAGATAGGATCTTGGATTCTAAATATTCCATGTATAGATTAGCTAAAAATGGAGATAATGGGTTACCCATAGCCAGTCCCCTAGTTTGGGAGTAGAATTCCCCTTCAAAAGTAAAAAAAGTGCTATCACAGCAAATTTTTGCCAGGTCTAAAATAGAATCAAGACATAAGTCTGTTCGTTTCTTCCATTCTGAATCTGAATTAAGTCTCATACTCAAGACCTCTATTACGCCATCAATAGGCACATTTGTGAATAAACTAACTACATCTAAACTAAACATGCGATCAGCCTGTCCTAATTTTACCTTTCTAATTTTATCTACAAAATCGTATGAATTGACAACGTGGTGGGAGGTATTACCTACAATAGGGGATAAGATATGGACCAGATATCGTGCAAGCCAATACGTCGGGCTATCCCGGGAAGATACAATTGGGCGCAAGGGGCAGTTGACCTTGTGTATCTTTGGTAAACCATAGATGAACGGGGTTTTTAAGTTGTTAGAGATCAATCTAAAATACTGCCTACTATCAAGTTCTTTCTTAGAAATACAGTCTCTAATCTTTTCCCTGACGATTTTATCTACCTTGACTGTTATATCTCTATTTAGTTTAACATAGTCCCCAGAGTTATTTAACAAGTGAAACATTTTTTCATTGTAATCACAAGCATTTAACACCACTACTCTACCACCTTTGTCCGCACTTAAAATTTTTATAGAACTATCTAGCATTAACGTTTTAAGAGCAAATTTTTCACCGGTGGTTAAATTATTTGCAGCAGAGTTATTCTTGGTCGAATTAAAGTTAGTTTTGATGATAAATCTAATTTCTTGTTTTTCCTTATCCGAGAGATTAAGTTGTTTATTTAAAAAACTTTCCGTACTTGCGGCCACGTCCAAAAAATTCACATCCTTTTTGTAGGGAACAAAGCCTAAACCCTTACTTAATAAGGTTTCTTCCACGCGACTTAACGTTTTATCAGACAGATTAAAAATCTTCCCATCAGTAACATTAGAATTATTTAATTTTTCATAAGCTAATCTTAAATGTTTTAAATTTAGAGCCTCAAATTTTTTAATATGAGAATTTTTCTTGGATTCGAACTCACTTAAGTAGTCATCATGGACGAGGTTAAGGAGAAAATTAGCTGACTGGAAATCCACAGTTCTGTAGAGCATATCCGTTAAGTGTTCAATTTCTTGCCGTAACAACTTCCTACGGTTCCTTTGTACTCTGATCGCTTGTAGTAGAACTTGTTTATGTAGTTGTGATTGCACAGATACCACTTTCTTGTTGGCTATGAAATAGAGATTTGGAGAACGGCAAAATCCATTAGGGGTGAGTCCGAAAAATTTTATGAGTCCTTATGGGTAAGTGGTTATAACTGTTTTAAATTTTCCGTGCAGATTTTATTTATTACACTCATATAATTATTTACTGTCTCTACTAATTCAGTTTTGTTAGAGTCTGCAATCTTGAAGTTTCGGAGACTAGTCTTAGCGCGCGATATAAAACGCGACCAATCTTAATTTTTAATAGAGAATCTACAATTATATGGCTGAGACATCCCAGTACCAACCACATTAAAGCAAATATATCTATGATCACTACAGCTAGTATCATCCAGGACATTCCACCCATTAAGAGAGCCTAACAGCGTATCCGTTATAAACGTTAGATCAATCCAACTTTCTCCGTTGCGCTAAGAAAAAGTAGCTACGGAGTCATTATCATTCGCAATATGCATACCAAAACTGTTTATGAAATATATAACTGCTTCGCTTCTTTCGTCCATGCGTGGGGAACCCCGAAGCATGTGTTTATTGTTAAAAATGGAACTTTGAGACCTAGCGAAAAGCTAGGAGTCCTTACTTGGACATAAGAGAAAAATCAGATTGACATGGGCTAGAAAAGAAGCTAGGAGTCCTTAGTTGGACATAAAAATTGGAGCTCAGACCTAGGCATGGAGCTATATTCTTTGGACACAATAATAATTAAAGAATGGAAATTAGTAATTGGAAACGGTAGTCTTCTACACATCTAGTAGCGGGACTGCCTTTGACGGCAGGCGCTCGTAACTAATGACTCTCTTACGATAGTCAAATGCCTCTTCATCTAATTAGTGACGCGCATGAATGGCTTAACGAAATTCCCACTGTCTCTATCTACTAACTGCGCCGTAGCCGGTTCCAAGCCTGGTTGAGAAAGCAGGAGGGGTAGATAGCACGCCACTTATCTGAATCCAAAAACTGAACAATGATACAAAGTTGGGGCACGCGGGCGACTTTTGTGGTTTGCGCGCGCAGACATCTTTTGGTGTCTGCGCGCGCAAACGTCTTTAGTTGCTTGCAAGCACGGGGTTCCGCGATGGCTTCGGTGGCGGACTTGCGTGGACGTTTTCCACGGCCCTTCCCCAATCTTTGTGTGAACACCAAGGCTTGCTCCATAGTCGCGGGTTCCGGCTGGGTTAGCGGATCCAATGACCCAGCTATTTCCGTGCATTCTGATCATGGCATATGGGTGAACACCGTAATATCCCCGATAAGGGTGTTATCGAAAGTGGACACCCATCTCAGTTTTTCGTACTATCCTTTACTAACTTTACTAACATCCAGAAGTCCGTGACATGTGAGCTAGGCACATGGGACATGGCGCAGGATAAGGTGGATGATGCATCGGACTTCGGTCTGTCTATATGGCTGGACTAGGCAGGTAGGCTAGGCTTAAGGCCTTGCTCACATCCCTTACAACTCTACTAACAGTTGGCTGGCTAACAGTCAAGAAAATTTCTTGGCCTCACCAGTTTGACAGGAGCCACTTGCATAAAAACGCAAAGCAATCATCACCTTAATATTTCAAGCTGTTTAGTCTCAATTTCATGGATCGCTTTAAAGGTTCAATGCCTAAAGCTACCACGTCAAAAGCCAGAGAGAATGAATGTCTATAATTTATATGGCGAAACGTTGCAAACTTGCTATACATCTCTACGATCGTTGTTACACAAATAGACGATTGTAAAATATACATTTTCTTAAACCAAAACGACCTTAGGATCACTTGTTAAATGAAATGAGAATTTGGACGTGGTATAGGCAATCGTAGATGTTTAATAACAAAATAAACTTTGCAAAAAAGAGAAAAAAACGTTTCTGGCCCTTACCTTGGAATCAACAGTCAAGGCCGTAGTACGTTGACCACTAAGCCTTGCGTCCAAACGTTCGCAAAGATTTATCACTAGTGGTTTAGACAACCGGAACAACTTGGTGAATTGAAGTGCTGGTAATTCGAATGCCATACCGCGATCGCGTAAAACTCTTTTCCTACGTAATGCTCGCCTATTTTCCATATCTTGTCGTTGCAAAACTTCAAGACATTTCAAACTGTCGGCTGCCATTTTGACAAAAAAGTAACATATGGTCCCTAACCCTAAGTAAATACTTCCACCTAGCGAATGAAACTGAAATTACTAAACGTGCAAATTCAAATTATAGTGCCGTCTTTGTTTTTCTTCTTTGAAATCGCAAATATTCGTTAACAAAACATAAAAATTGATACAAAAACGCGGCTCTTTACCAAACGATAGTCTTATCAACAGCAAAAACCCTGCCGATAAGTTATCACTCGCTTATCACATTCCTCATACGATAATTTTGAGTTTTGGAGTTAGAGAATACCGATTTTTGATAACTTATCGAATTTACGATAAAACGGAGTTATCGTAAACGATAACTCGATAAATAGAGAATTGGCCCCAATGTGTCATATGAATGTGGTGCTCAATTTAAACGCAATTTAATGTTAATTGCGAGCAAGTATTCTCAAATATAAGGTGCTTACAACTTTTGAATTTTATATTACCTGATTGCCTACAAATTTTGAATTTTACATAACCTGGGTGCCTACAACTTTTGAATTTTACATAACCTTGGTGTCTACAACTTTTGAATTTTACGTAACCTGGGTGTCTACAACTTTTGAATTTTACATAACCTGGGTGCATACGAGACACAATTTTAACAAAACGCTTTCATTTCACTTAATTTGGATGGAATTCAATCCAAGTTGGTACATTTACATTTATAATTGCGCTGATTAATTTAAACGCGATTTAAAGTTAATTCTGAGCAATTATTCTCAAATATGAGGTGCCTACAACTTTTGAATTTTACATAACCTGGGTGTCTACAACTTTTGAATTTTACATAACCTCGGTGTCTACAACTTTTGAATTTTACATAACCTGGGTGTCTACAACCTTTGAATTTTACATAACCTGGCCCCTGAGTGTCTACAACTTTTGAATTTTACATAACCTGGGTGCCTACAACTTCTGAATTTTACATAACCAGGGTGCATACGAGACACTATTTTACCAAAACGCTTTCATTTAACTTAATTTTGGATGGAATTCAATCTAAGTTGGTACATATACATTTGAGATTGCGACGATTAATCTAAACGCAAATAAAAGTGAATTGCGAGTTATTCTTAAATATATGGGGCCTACAACATTTGAATTTTACATGACCTGGGTGCCTACAACATTTGAATTTTACATGACCTGAGTGCCTACAACTTTTGCATTTTACATTACCTGGGTGCCTACAACCAGCTTTTGAATTAACATAACCTGGATGCCTATAACCAGCTTTTGAATTAACATAACCTGGATGCCTACAATTTTTGGATTTTACATAACCTGGGTGCCTACAATACACTGTTTTACCAAAACGCTTTCATTTAGGCCTAATTTAATTTTGGATGGAATTCAATCTGAGTTGGTACATATACATTTGAGATTGCGATGGTTATACGCAAATAGAAGTTAATTGCGAGTTATTCTCAAATATATGGGGCCTACAACATTTGAATTTTACTTAATCTTTATTGCCCTTGAATATACAGCAATTTCGTTGGGTGTGAAATATTATTGGTACCTATAAGTTGAATTGGAAGGAATCTTATTATATTTAGATTTATTATAAATGTGTAAGGTAAATTTAATAGATTATGCGTGTAAATATAATAATATTTTATAGGCCATTATGAAAATGTAGGATCTGATAATACACCAAGACACTTCAACTTTTTTATATTTCATTCATTGAGAAAAACATGTTTTTATCTCAGTATGAGGCAAACCCGAAATGGCTCCTTCGGCCCCTTCCTCGGCCCCTCCCCCCACGTCCTCTTGGAGCTTGTGGCCCTTTTTTTATGGAATTCATATATTTTCGATCGTCCAATAGCCGGAGAGTAGACATCCACAGAGGCCCAAAAAGTAAACTGGATTTCTGCCAGGTTACATTTCGTAGGGCCTCAGTGGCAGCATCCTCCAAGTTTATGTTATTAATAATGTTTTCTCTCCTCATTGCTTCAACGGATTCGATTATTTGGAGGATGCCATCTATTTCTCCGGCTAGAAAGGTTTTGAGTGTTTTTTCGCCCTCTTGCTTATTTGGCAAGGCCTGGTTAAATGAAAATAAAATAAAATAAAATTTATTAATATTAATAATTCAATTCAATGTTTATTTATTACTATTAATGATATTAATAACGTTAATAATTGTATATATTTATTGTATATAAAAATAACTACAACACACAGGTAAATAAAAAAATTAAAGAAAATAAAAAAAGAAAATAACCCTTACGTCTAAACTTTGTTTTCCTTCTGCCCAGTTTTTCAATCTGCGGCACAATTTGTGCTGTAACTGAAAAAGCTGTGATTCGCGTGTTTTAACTTGGCCTTTAATATCCGGTATGATCAGCGGGTCAATCTCGGGGACAACATATCCCGCAACTGTCGTTTCCTGGTTCTCTTCTGACTATAATATCATAAAACAACATTCATGGATGATATAATAAATGAATGTTTATCTAATCACACTTTACCCCAGACTGCTCTAAAAACATTATGACACTGTCTTCTCAACCTTTGTTCCTATCTTATAACTATTTTTTATTTATATTATGTATTATGTTCCTCTTCAGTCAATCTAAACTTAGTGTACTATGGTATACTATTAAGTCATATTTAACTTCTAGTCGTAATAAGACGATAACTTTATGCTCAAAACTTTCTCATTTACTAGGCGGTCACCACAAGTCTCACGACCAATGCTAACAATAAAGAAATAAATGAATATCACGAGACTAGTCTATTTTCTTCTTTGCAACAAAGACTGTTATAGTACAGTGTAAAAAAGGAATTAGTTATTCACATTTAGTCAAAAACGAAAAACTACTATTTTTATAGCTGACCGGTCTAAGTTTTGTTTGATTGAAAACAAAATATTTCGCTGTTGATATGATATTGAAAGAAGACATTTAATTTTCCATTGCCAGGTTTTCCATATCCTTGCATAAGTTTCCTTCGTCTCGGTTTTCGTCGATGGACATGGTTTGAAACTAGTTGTGGTTGACCCGAAACATTCTACCTAGGTCTATTTATACACTGGGCAATTTCACCTTGAAATGTCAGTACGTACAAAGTTAGGATACCTCTAATCCTTGGTTTAACTCAAAGGGCTGACATCGTGCCGATACTAAAAATCCATTATATTAAAAATTTTGGTCAAAAATACAAAAACGTCACGAAAGTCATACGGTACGATGTAGCTAAAAATGTCAAAACACCTTTAGAAACGGGAAGGACCGATCCCCTGGCACCTTTGTTAAGAACATGAAATATGGGTCCAACAAATGAATTACCCTTTGGCTTGTTTAAATTTTCATAGGGTAGTAGATTTTCCTTGAATGATTCAGGAGGAAAATACTTAATACCTGCAGAGTACCTACTTGGCTCAGTGGAAACTAGCAGATACTTAAGGCTAAAATGAAGAAAAACAGAGATAGCCTCCGAAATAACGATTTTCTTTGAAGATCACGCGATTTAAATTGTTGAAATCAGAACATGTTAGTTACGCACGGCAACTTTGGATACATTGTAAATTATACAGGTTGTTTCAAAAAGGGTAGTTGGATCGAGAAACTATGGGCAATTTTGAGTCGAGAATGTTCTAAAACATTTTGCCGTCCGAGCCACCGTTTTCGAGTTATGAAATTAGTGTTTTACGGATGACGCCTAAAATTCAAGCAAAAACCACTTTCTTAAATGGAAAATAAAGTCGATATTCGTATTCACCACCCTCAAGCTAGTCAGAAAACAAAAATCTTTTGTCGGAAAAACTTCGATTGTAAAATTAAGGAAGATTAATAATGTAATTGTAATAAGGCTTTTTTAACGTCTAGAAGTTTGACCGATGTGCTAAACTAAAACTTTTTTCACTATGTGGATGGCAATGTGGCTTTGTGCCTTCCACGTGGTTGAAAATTCGATTTCTCGCACGTTGAAATATAAAATTTTTCCTTATCACCCTCCCTTTAAATTGAAATTACCAAAACATTGGCGCGCGGTTCTTTGAACATTTCTTCTAAGTGCGCGCCAGTATTTTTCTTTATGGTAGATTTTATTTTAATGTCGCGCCACCAAAAATTATTATAATCAGTTAATTAGCAGTCTTTCATTTTTTTGCTTAAATTTTAGGGGTCATCCGTAAAACACTCATTTCATAACTCGAAATCAGTCAAAATGTCATAGAGCATTTTCAACTCAAGAATCGATCATATAGTTCACACAGTTTCTCGACCCAACTACCCTTTTTGAAACACTGTATAAATTAACGTAATAATTTTTGTAAGTTTTGTTAATGGTTTTGATGTTATTTTATCAATTTAAAACAACAGTACTATTCCGCTTTGAACCATTAAATTATTAAATAACAAAAGAGTTAACACAACAGTTATCCTGGAAAAAATTGGTCACGGGGACACGTGATGGTTTAATGGGTTATATTGGAGAAATTTGACCACATTAAAATTTATTAAATATGACTCAAAACAATAAGACTAGGGCGCTTAATAGACCCAAAAGCTATCATCGGTATGGACTAATTATTCTTGGGTTACATGATATGGGGTATACAAGATACTAGTACCCCTAGCGCGTGACGTGATTTATTAATGGCCCCTCGACAACTCTGCGTTTTAAAAAGCGCGATAGACAATACACCCTTTCGGCGAGTCTAAGACGCGGGGTAAAACTCTGCCTTCCATCTCGCTTTTTAGCCCCACCGCTGTAGGCGTTTTGGATCTCAGAGTGCACAAACACGGCACTGGAGCAACACCTAAACGTTTTAACATCTCAACTGATTATATTCGGGATCATTAATTAAGAACTCCGGAGTCTTTATTAAGTCCGTATTGCGCGTCACTAATTAGAGAATGAGACGTGGCTCACAGTGCATTAGAGCGTCACAGTTGCTTCTTCCTTTTACCCTAGCTTGCTTGAAGAGAATGATTTTGAGAACATTCAAAGAACTCGTTTGCGTCAACACTTATCAACAGCCATCACAATGGTTGGTTTTAGACGGTGTGCCGAACTAGCGAGACCACTTTTTAAGCATCACTAACAATCTCGACTAAGTTTGTTAATGATCATGAACAATTTCATGATGTACTGCACCGGAAACCACACTTTGGCCTTTCCCAAATATTTTATATATAGAACAACAAGCTTTGACAAGACAACGTACTAGAACTCTCTCCACAAAATTACTGGCAAATCTACAACAATTGCATCAAACTAAAGCAACCTATTGTCTAGGTAGTGATGACAGTTGCACGCCAATGAACCGCATCAACGGGATCTATTGTACAGTGAAGGTCTGTCTACTCGCATTTTACACTTTACACTAAGAGCCGTCAGTGTGTTCTATGTTGCATAACTACATGAACCCAACACTACTTACCTCAGAGACGACTTATCTTCTAGCAATGCCCATATCACGTTCAATGACAGCCTCTACAGCGTCGAAGTCATCGCCATACCAACTCTCACGGTACAGGTTTACCAAGAGAAATTGTCTGTTGCCCTACAGTGATTATGGCGAATCACAGCAGACGTTACGGTTAATTGTGGAAATATACTCTATTACTACCCTTCGTGAGGACATAGTTGAAGAATGCGTCAACACAATGCCTTTGTCTTCAATAACGTAAGCACACTATCAGTAGGTCTATTTCAAATATAAACTAAAGATATAATGATGGTCATATTTTTATATGTAGAATATCACATTACAAGCCTATCACTCTCCAGACTAGGGTTAAGTTCAAGCCCTTGATGGCGCCAAAAATATGTGCTTCCCATATCGATTATGCTTTCGCTGTAGAGCCTGGTAACTCTGAAAAGGAAATGGGTTAATTAATTGACATAAATATATTAACGTTTACGACCAAATAATATAGATATCTGTTAAATGAGTGCTGCTCTTTGCTGATGATGTAAAGCGTATCTTCCGTGAACCTATGATGGTCGAAGTGATGTAAACTGAACCTATGAAGTAAGAGAGTAGTTAAATTTCTCTCCGTATATTTAGGACCAGGCTGATCTTGCAATGGAGATAAGATGTTTATTAACAATTACACATCTTAAGAAAAATGACAAACATGAACCTCCTAAAGACTATAAAGGTGCGATGCACAGCATGAAATCAAGAACATACAATAGGGAATAACGATAATAATCGTGTTTAAATATAGCATGAGCATGCTTAATTTAAAACGTTAAATTAAACAGATTGATGAATGCGCATGCCAGACTAAGCATGTAAAACATTAAATTACAATAAAAGCGCATGCCAGACTAAGCATGTAAAACATTAAATTTACAATAAAAGCGCATGTCAGACTTAGCATGTAAAACATTAAATTAAATTACAATAAAAGCGCATGTCAGACTAAGCATGTAAAACCTTAAATTAAGATAAAAAGCACGCCAAATTTTGCGTGTTATAAATAATAAATAAAATGAAATAAATGTTGATTGAGAAAAACGCATTTCAAATTCAGCGCGATATAAATAATACATGAAATTAAGCAATACGGTAATGAAATTAAGCAATACCGTAATGAAATTAAGCAATACGGTAATGAAATTAAGCAATACAGTAAAGAAATTAAGCAATACCGTAATGAAATTAAGCAATACCGTAACGAAATTAAGCAATACCGTAATGAAATTAAGCAATACCGTAATGAATTTAAGCAATACCATAATAAAATTAAGCAATACAGTAATGAAAATATCCAATAAAAATAAGAAAGAAATTGAATAGAAAAAGGCGCGTCATAAATTAAGCGTGAAATAAACAATACATGAAATTAAGCAATACAGTAATGAAAATAAGCAATATAAGTGTACAATGAAAATAAGAAACAATTTAAATAGAAAAAGGTGAGTCATAAATTAAGCGCGAAATAAATTATAGAAAACAATTTGCATATCAAGTTTAAATAAAAAAGAACCAAAAAAGAGGACTTGACGGAAACATGCGTGCAACTAAGGTTTTCAACGATTCAGCCTGGACCATTGCAGCCTCAGCCTGAAGCTTAGCAGCCTCGGCTTGAATTTTACCTGCCTCGGCCTTCAACCTTTCTGTTTCATTTTTGTGCTTCTTATTAGTTTCGGCTTTTCGTTCCATCTTAAGTTTCTTATATTCCAGCCTGGCGCCTTCTTGTTCCAACCTCACCCGTTCATTTTCTTCATTAGTCCCATTACGGAGTGAAGGTGTTCTTCATGTTTAGCAGCTTCATTGGCAGATACAAGAAGCTCTTCTTTGAAGGACAAAGGTCTCTTGTGAGCGTTAGGCAATTCAGCTGTAACAAAACTATGTTCAGTTGTGATACCAAATACTAAGAAGCCTATAAACTAAGCAGCGGACAATCACACTGTAAGTGTTAGATGTACGTCATTTATTTGCTGTTGTGTTAATGAAACAATTTCATTTGCAATGTCTTTTACAAATAGTTCTCGCAAGATGACAACTGTATTTAACGAATGTAGCGACAAAAGGTAATGTCATCCCGTGAGGTTCAAATGTTTACGAACAAAACAAGGCCATTATTTCCCCATTCCTTAGATGATGCCAAATAACTGTGTCGAGGATTATATTCGTTACCACAGCAGGCGGTACCAAACATATGACGAAATAACTATTCACAGGTAACGTTAAGATAAACGCCTGGGCACGCGAGTGAATTACCCAATTCATAGAACACTGATTGACATCTGTATTGTATGATTGACATCTGTTTTGTATAGTATACAACTTACAATTGGTATAAGAAAGTGGCGGTTGGCCATCACTGGTGGTTCCGCTCACAGTTGTTGAGCAACTTGCCTCGGGATCTTGGATAATAAGGAATAATTAATATTATTCACCATCTGTGTAATATGTCATCTTACCAAAGCTGGTAAAAAAGGTTGAAACATCTTGCGAAAGAGAGTCAGATTGATCTTGAAAGGCAATAACAATATTAATTTGAGCGCTTGTTAATAGAAATAAATTATATTCGCATCGCATGATTAAAGTGTGTGCGAGAGTAAATTTGTTTTTTCCGACGGCAGCTCAATAGAGACATGCTCTGTTCCGGCTTGGGTTGTCAGCACGCACATACCTATGTGACGTAGCTTTGTGCGTGCTGACAAGAGACGAAGAAATACTGATTTTCAGCATCTGAAATCTCGAGATTTTAGATCCTGAAAATCAGTATTTCGTTCGTCTCTTGAAACAAATTTCAATGATATTAATATAGACGGAAAGCTTTCAGACATACTGGAATCATTCACGCTTCCAAATCCCTCGTCGCAACTGACATCCAAAACGTCGTGGCGACTATTAAACGGAAAAACAAAGAATTTGGTCTTATTTTAATGTATTATATAGTGTTAATAACGCAATATGTGTAGGAGTTTAACGTTGACGTGGTAATTGAAACATGAGAGGGAGCCAAATCGCAGCCAAATATTGAAATGTGTGATAGGACATGTAGGAAAGAATTTGCATATACAAACACTATTCAATAAGAATCTGGTTTGAGCCTTTTTGAAATGTCTAATCCATTGTTCGAAATAAAAATGTCATTGGGCCATGAATTATCTCAACAATTGTCATAACAACGTTACATTTAGACCCTTTTCAAACTAGTTAAAACCGGTTTCAATGTGTGTAGTTGATATTGTTGTATTGTATAATCGAAGCTTTTGTCTATGAAGGGATATCCACACGAAGCCTATTGGCTTTAATGTTCGTCCAACTGGACATTTGGCAACTACAGGTAAATTACCCGGTCGCACACTTGCATTTCTACTAGGAAAAGTCTTTGAAAGCGTATGATTATTATGTTTGTACGACAAGAAAAACTAAACTATATTACAGTGTGAGACTAAGTCACAAATATTGGCATTTTAAGGATTTTTTATGAAACTATCGGTGATGGTTGGAAAGGTGACAAGTATAGGTGGGTTTCCAAATTATACAGAGAAGCGAAGTGATAGGGTTAAAACGACCAAGAAGATAAAACTGTAGTGATTATCAGTATCGAGATGGCACCACCATGCACTTTTTGAAAAAGTCGGTTAAGTGCGTCAAATCATTACTTTAAAATGGCGGCCCCGAAAACGAAAGCGTAAAAAGTAGCGCTGTCTAAATAGTAGTAAAATTACTTTAGAATACTCGTTTAGAAGCAATTTAAGTTCGAATAAGAATAGGTAGGTCTCATTTAAATTGTTAATATTTACATTCATTATAATATTAACGTAAATTTGAATTATTTAGAGTTTTTTCTAAGCCTTGGCTTAACATTTACTACAAGCCTACCAGGTAGTAGAACTGTAGAAGCATTAAGCCATTAAGGCATTAACCAACTTAAAAGAATGCCTACCTGCTGTAATGTTTTAGGTTGCTCGCAAAATGGCCCTAAAGATAAGAACGGAAATAAAGTATGTTTACTCTTAATCTGTTATTAAGTTAGACGCTAATGATTTGTATCATTGGTTACTTATCATAAAGCTCCGAAAAGTGGAGATCTAAGAGACAAGTGGATTAGAGCAATCAGGCGAAGAGATTACTTTTATACAAAAACTAAATGGGATGTAGTGTGTTCAAAACACTTCAAAAAATCTGATTTTCTTCCAACATTGTCTAGTGGAGTAAGAAACACGCTGAAGAAAGGAATTCTGCCATCTATTTTTTACTGGAATATCAAAACAGGCCCAACAGTGAATGCGGCCATAAGTAAGTAATATGAAAGTATAACCAGTAGTATGATAAGAAATTTAAATTAATTATAAGAAATTAAATATACTTTTGGGTTATTTCCTCTAACAGTAAATGAGAACATGGATCTAAATATTTCAACTATTGCTAGCTCCTCTGATTCTGAAAAGGTTACGGAAATAGTTCACAGTGACGCAACGAATGAAAGTATTAGAAATTTTCAAATTATACATAGATTAGATATTTAGGATTCTCAAAATTTTATATATTTGTTATTTTGTCTTCTCAAGATGAAATTGATTCAAATGTTAATGTGGATTCAGAATTTATGGCTCTAAAAATTGAAAACTCTTCTCTAAAACTAGAATTAAAAGCTGTCAAGGCTGAACTTTTGCTTAAAGAAAAACACATTAAAGACCAGTTAGAGAAGTTTCAAACGTTACAAGCAACCAATGTGGAACTCCGTGTTAGAACAACGGTACCCGGCAATAAGCTAAGGAGAAGTCAAAAATCTTATGAGGAGTGTCAGGCTACAGTGCAGCAGCTAAAGAATAAAATAAAAGCTATTCAGTTTAATAAAAAATTGATGTGGAAAACATCTTTTTCTCTTCAGAAATTTGAAGATAATGATGAAGATATATAATTTTACACTGGATTACCAAATTATGATAGATTAATGTGTCTCTACGAATCACTTGAACCCGGACTAATGGGAGAAAACATTTATTTCAACCGATCAGTTTTCGAATCTCTCAGCCCAGCCGGTCGACCGCATATACTATCACCAAAGGAGCAATTTTTATGGTTATGGTCAGGCTTAGGTTAGGACTTTTTACCAAGGATTTAGCACACCGTTTCGGAGTGTCAAAAACTACAGTGAGCAGGATATGCACAACTTGGATAAATCACATGTACCTACAATTGGGAGAGCTGAAAATATGGACAAGCAGGGAGAAAATTGATAAAACTATGCCCAGGGAATTTAAAGACTTATACCCCAGTACCAGAGTCATAATTGATGCAACGGAAATAAAATGTGAAACACCATCTTCATTAGTCCTACAATCAAGTACTTTCTCAAATTACAAATCGGCTAATACGTGGAAAGGGTTAATTGGCTAACCTTTGTATCCACTCTTTTCTCGGGGTGCATTTCAGACATCGAGCTTACGCGCCGATCAGGCTTTACAAGCATGAAAGTTTCTGTAAATGATAGTGTGATGGCTGATAAAGGATTCAAAATTGAAGCTTTATTGAAAGAGAAAGATGTTAGACTAAATATTCCAGTCTTTCTTAAAGACAAAAAACAGTTTACGAAAGAAGAAATTGAACAAAATGAAAAAATCGCTCGTCTCCGTATTCACATTGAACGAAGAATAAAAAGAATAAAAGGGTCCCACATATTTGATCGGCCAATTCCATTAAGCCTAGCCCCAGTCATTAATTAGTTGTGGAGCGCAGTGGCGCTAATAACAAACTTTCAACGTCCTATTAAAAACGACAAAGAACATTCCGATGATTACAATCTTGAAATTGAGCCTTGCTTTAACTTGGATGATATTTTAGAAACCTCTGATGAACTTGAAGATAGTGGGTGTGAAGATGAAGATGACATCGATTCGGAGCAAGAAGTTGGATTATCTAAAAGTGCAGAATGGTGTGTAGTTTCGGACATTCAAGAAACTGGAACAAATGATTTAAAAAAAACTATCAGAACGAAATAATTTCGATATTTGTAAACGAGATCCTTATTCTTGAGGAGTTTTTATCACAGTTTGTTATCTTAACCTAACTGAGGTAACATGGAATTAAAATAGAAATAAACCAATTCTTTGAGGCTTAACTGCCATTTTTGTTTGTTAAACCTAATCCTAAATATAATTAATCCCTTTGGAAAATAGTTAACAAAGTCACACCACCATTTGCCCAAGCGTTTGTTGATAATAAAGGTGGGAATCTTCTAGATGCAGTTCCCTATCTTCATAGCTCTTACAAAATCCATTGCTGGGTAAAGCTTCCGACGGTGAAAGGTCTCTTTTCGAGAATGGTCATTTAACTTCAATAAGGCCATATGGTGGATTTTCTTGAGGGTCATAGACTATTCCGTCTGGAGATGTACCGAGCCAGGGTCTTTTCAAGTCCACTACCAAACCAAATTGGTAAACTGAAACGCTGTGACCATGTAGAGCTCCTTATATTTCAACAGGGCAACAGATTCGAAACTTTTACCGTACTTTATAGCTGGGACGTTGTCTAGATTTTTAACCTGGATAAGGTTTCTCACCCCCACTTCCGTCCAAGGTTTCCGACGCTGCAAAACGGTGCCAAACTTTGAAGAAGTTAACCTGAGACTTCGGTCTTCTTTCCAAATATCAGGGTTGTTTTTTGTTTGAGCTCTAGAGTAGTGTTCTAGTTGCCGGGCACCAAAAAGTGATAAATCAATTTTCTATTGGAAAACATGCAATTTATAAAAGATGAATTTAAATTGATATCTAAATAATGAATAGTTAATTACTAACATTGAGCGTCACTTTCTGAATAAATTCCAATGGGAAAAAGTTACCAGTAGCTTCCCACTCTTCCACTACACGACTAAAGCTAAAACAAGGAATGTCTGGTCTGTTCATATCATCTACCATAAAGATCATGCTGTATACAATAAGCGATTTATATTCGATACGTTTTGGAAGCCACTTTGTTTCAAAGACAATTGATAGCTTAATAAGCTTCCACTAGGAACTTCACCAAGCTTCGTCTGAATTACATCATTAGAGTCTGGCAACTCTAAGGAATTTGCAAATACATCATCCCCAGATTCGAATAGCAAGGTCATTAAATTTTTGGTGTTTTTAGCAACATCCTCTGTAGTCCTGGGTTTCTTCCTGGTTTGAAACATCTTTACGGGAATTGCTTTCGTGCTACCATTTTCTTTCGGAGCCTGGAAGTTTACGTCAATAATCGAGAAAGGGGTGATTTTCTTCCCTCTCGCCCTGTGCCATTTTTGCAGGGTTGGCAAAAATCCGGATTTTTCTTGAAAAAGCCACTGGTATGGTTTTTTGCTGGTTTAAACCGGATTTTATTGGACTTATCCGGCTTTTTTTAAACTACTCTCTAGTGCTTAATTTTAGCACTTCTTTTTACATTTAGTGTGCTAGTTGTCTTCTGCTAGGCCGTCTGATTGAGAATAATTTTTATTGTACATAAAAGTTGATAAAACTATAGACATTTCCCTTAGAGATGAGTAGGGCCCCTGATTTAATCGGGATATTTCAATCCAACCCGACCCATATCGGGTCGAAAAATCCTAGATCGGGTTGGGTTAGAAAATTACTTAAAACGTTTTTCTAGTCGGGTCGGGTAGGGTTATCGTCAAGCAGAGTAGACATTTTTATTATCTTCAATAGGACAGGGTAGGGCCCGGGTGGACATTTTTATTATCTTCAATAGGGCAGAGTCGGGCCCGGGTAGGCTTTTTGTGATCTTCAATGGGGCAGGGTTTGATAAAGATTTTTCTAAATGCGCGGTCCGACCCAACAATTTAGCGTTGCAAAAAATTCAACTCAGTTTCACGAGTTTCGCGTGGGTCAGTGGGAGGAGGGCGCGTCAAACTAACCCACAATGTATGGGAATCGACCATTTCGATGAAATAAAGAGGTAAAGACATGTGGGTCAAACTTTTCCCTCCATCTCACTTTATGGTGCCTGTGCTGTACTCTATTATCATATTTTTTGAAAAATCCACTGTATTTTTCAACGTGGTTTAAACCGGTTTAATCCAGGTGGATAAAACCGGACTGGATACCAGTGTGCCAACCCTGCATTTTTGAGGTAAATCTGTGCAGGTTATTTCGTCACCATTCTCGTTAATTTTACCGCTACTTATATGTTGAATAAGTCGAAGAAGTCCAAGCGAGTGGTGACAAAAACCACTAACACCGTTGGGGCATTCGCAGTTGTTATCTAAAATTATTTGTTTTGGTAATTCCAGAGCTGCCGTAACAAAATATGGTTCGTGAGATTTATTAAAGCTTCTGTAGCACCTAGCTTTGATATATAGAACATCATTTTTCCTAGTTAAATTAAACAAAACAAAATTAAAAAACTATATAGTCCTACAGACTACAGTAAATCACATCTAAAGCCTTTGCTTACCTCAATGTTTCCAGTGTTGACGGTTCAACGTATTTTTGAATGAAAAATTTGTAGCTCCCATTTCCAATCGAATACTCGTTTTCTATTCGAATTTAAGCCTTTAGAAACGATTACTCGGTTTAGGGAGCTGTATTCGTATTTAAATCGGTTATTCGAATTTCTTTTCGAATAATCGTTTCGTGATTCGAATACTCGTTTTTCTCCAAATGGCAAATTCGATTCGTCGAATCGAAAAATCGATTCGAATAAAACGAATACTATTCGAAAATTCGAGTATTCGCACAGCCCTATTTCTCACTACAGCTGTTTTCGGGCTGAAGCGACCGAAAACAAATAGACGGCGGTAAAGAAAAAATCACCCGCCGGTTAAAGGGGGTAGTTTCGAGGGAACGAAATTCAAATGCAAGGCGCGTCCCTTCAACAAAAAACAATGAATTCGTAAATACTGACGTTTTACGCAACACTGATAAAAATAAGCGTGCTTTCGGCATTCAAAAATAAGGCGGCCGTTCACTTTTGAACAAACCTTTATTGAAGAATTCAGATTTAAACAGAAACATTCAATTTTGAACAAGGAGTGTTTTACGCGTTCAAAACTAACCGCAAAGCATTCTTTTTTGAACAGCTAATATATTACCACTCAAAAATGAATCTTTATCCCATTCAATTTTGAGTAACTGCCTTGCGCTAGCGAAACGTTCTGACATGGTCGTTTTGGCGTTCTAATAGCATTGTGTTAGTATTAAGACTAGAGCGTTTCAGGCGTTCAAACAAGAACAGTTTATTGTTTTTGGAATTCAAACAAGAGTGTTATTGTCTTAAAATCAAGAGCATTATGGGCGTTCAAACGGGACTGTTTTTAGTATTCAAACGAGAGCGTTTTTGGCTTTTTAACGATAGCGTTATGAGTTTTCACACGGGAGGTTTTTTTCTGTTCAAAGGAGAGCTTTTTGTGTGTATTATTTACAATGGTATAAATCCAACTTTATTTAATCAAAATTTTAATATTTTAATTCAACAAATCATTTTTATTTTATTTTCATGTCCAAGAACATGCTAATTTGCCAATTTTTCTTTACCATTATTCTCTCGATTTTCTAGGGTTGGACTAATGGACTATTGATTTTTCCTGGAAAACAAGCACACACAGATATATAATTAGAAAATGGAGGTTAAAGCTAAACTAAATTACTTGCTGATTAACTACATAACTAAGTTTGATAATCGTGAAAACTACTAGCTAAGTTTATATACAATAAACATCTGCCTTTTTCAAAATATTGCTTGTTTAGAGGTCATGTTGGGTTAGGATTAGAAAAGGCTTAGGTAAGGATCCTTAAGTTTTAGGTAAGACTTAGTTTAGGTCCAAATTTTAAGCATTGAATCTCTTAATACTTGACGTGTGCATGTATACATAACCTATAAATGCTATAAACTTTTATCGTAAGCAGCGTTTAAAAATAAAATATTTTTATGTCTTTTTATAGGCACTATATTACGTTAGGAAATTATATTTGGGTACTCGTTCTATGTTTAAACGTCTTTGAAGTGTTACGAAATGCATATGACTTAAAAATTATATTAAATATTAAAGAATTTTTATATGAAGGTACATTTCTTCAATTTAGAAATATTTCGTTCTTGTGACCTATAAATTTTGCTTAATATTTTACAAAACACTTAGATATTGTGCTCATTTTACCAACCCACTCAATTCTTGTAGGCTAATTAGATTTTAGCAGGATGAGATAGAATCTCGGCGTTCCCGGGAATTATTAATTTAATTTCACCGGGAGCAACAAAGCCAAAATGTTTGACCCATTTGATAAATCCGACAATTTGCGGCGTTTGTCGGCCCAATGGAACTTTGGTCGTATGGGAGGAATGCGGTTAATTACCATAGGCAAGTCAACTTGATATGCTGTAGATAGGGTACTAATATGAGTAGAAGCTTAAATTTGGTATTCGAACTTGAAATAGTGTTCGTAAATGGCTTGAATTGATCACAATAATGGTGTTGAATTACAATATCGTTTCGTTTGAATGTTAATCCAATCCTATTATATCGCGAAACAATTCGCTTACATTTGAACGCCAAAATCGCTTACATTTGAACGCCAAAATCGCTTACATTTGAACGACAAACACGCTCTCGTTTCAACGACAAATAGCTTTTGTTTAAATGCTGTGCAATCCGATTTGAATGGCAAAATGACCTAATCAGATTGTTTCATGAGCGTGAATATCTATATTAGAGTTCAAATATGAAAATTTCGATAACGCGTACAATTGAATACACTTTATACATTCATATTCGTTTCTAATGCGTACCACCAGAGTGGCAAGGTATTGAACGCTGAAACTTTCAAGTTGAAATGAAGCGGGGATTCTCATATTACACGGCGCGAGGAAGATCCTATGAACTGTACTTTTAGTTTTTAAATATCTATATACTTTCGCTTACATCAAGCAACAAATGCATATTCGAGACAAATACAAGACTGAAGTTAGACTATCCAAAAATATAGATTTAAATAAGAAACGAAGTAAATAAACTGATATCGACCAGCAAGACAAACTACTTCAAAATTAACATTAGTAAAGAGAAAAGCACTACCGGCATATGGAAATCTCAGAAGCCATAACTGAAACACAGGCCAACGATATTAATAACAAACTTTAAGCATAAAAATGACACCTACGACGACCCAAAGGATATAGCGAACGCACTAAATGATTATTATATCCAAGTAGCTGAAGATTTACTCACAAGCCAAAAGGACTGCCCAGCAAACCTCCCCCACCTAACAACCCAACTCCGGGCTCTCTGGAGAACTCAAATATTACCTTAAAAAACTTCCCACTCGCGACTGCAACGGAATATCACACCTTCAAAATGCTGAGAAAATTAAAGATTAAAAAGCCTCTGGGATTGATGGTCTTTCTCCATTCATCCTTAAGAACTTGGCCGCAATAATTTCCAAGATAATATCGAAAATGTTTAACATAATTTTCTCAACGCGCCAATACCGCTCTCAATGGAAACAAGCATATATGATTCCAATCTACAAAGCTGGAGATAAGCACGAACCTAAAAATTACAGACCAATCTCAATTCTACCGACCATTTCCTTGCTTTGCGAAAGACTAGCCTATAACACAGTTTATAATCATCTCGAATAGAGGCGTGCTTTGTATGTTTATCAATCCGGTTTCAGAGCGAATCACTACACTATCACCGGAATCTTTCATCTGAATTAATCCTTACTCCTACATCTTCACAATGAACAATTTGTCATCCTAGTATTTCTCGATTTTTCCAAAGCTTTTGACACCGTGCAACACAGTATCTAGCTCGAAAATGTTGAAAACCATGGAATCCGCGAAACTGCTCTATCATGGTTCAAGTCCTACCTGAAGGATAGAAAGCAAACCTTATACCATAATGATCACTACTCTGATCAACTTAATGTAAAACACGGTGTCCCTCAGGGTAGCGTCATGGGCCCCTTACTCTTCAACGTCTACACGGCGGAAATTCACAAAATCTAATGAATATGCGGATGACACGGTCCTTCTAGCGGCTAACAAAAATATCGCGCAACTCATTAAAGACATTGAAGTTGACCTTACAAACTTGAAAATAAAATTACGGACAAAGGGTTTAATACTAAATGAGGACAAAACCAAGTGTATGATCCTATCGCCCAATCGACAAATGCGTGCTGCTGTAACAGGCATAAACAGTTTGTGCGCGGGTACTATTATAAGAGTAGCAACTTTTAAATACCTAGGGCTCTGGATTGACGAGCAGTTATCTTGGCAGAACCAAATAGAATATGTTGTCAAAAAAGAAAATACCCGAATGTGGGTTCTGGGGCCTTTACAGAATCATTTGGACACCGAAACTTTGAAAATTCTATATAATGCCTGTATTAAACCCCTGATCCAGTACGGTAACATCTTTACGAATTCCTCTAAACCTAACCTTGCGAAACTATCTGCCCTGCATAACAAATACGCCAAACTTATCTCTAAACAAAACAAACGTTCATCAGCCACAGAAGCCAGAAACATCGCAAAAATTACCTCACCGTTATACAATTTCTATCACGACCTATTAATTTTTATGTTCGAAACGAAACAGAAATATCTCCCCAATCACATAACAAGCTGGTTTACAGTGTGTAACTCTACGGGGAGGACCAGGGACAGTGTACATAACTTCTTTAACGAATCTTTTAGCTCATCCTTCAGGGAGAAAAGTGCAAAATTCCAGGGCATAAAACTCTGGAATAATCTAGATATCCCCACTAAAGCTAGGTTCCCACTTGACCGAAAATGACGACCGAAAACTTTAGCGCTGCGGCAAAAAATTGAGTTTTACGCAGCCCTTCGACGGTAAGATTTTAGTTCGGTTCACACATACGACCGAATTCCGACAGAAAAGGGCGGTCGACACGTGGCATGAGACTCGAAGCCATAAGAACTTAAGCCTTGGCCTTAGATTTTCCCTTGATTGTATCTTAATTAGGGATCTTACTTCTACCAAATTAAGGTCAGAGATTCAAATCAAAGGTTTATTACATACAAACACGGCAATAGCGACTCGCGATCAAATCCGATTAGAGAATTCAGACTCTAAAGTTCATAACATGCAAATGTGGCAATGGCGACTGGCGAGTTAAAAAAAAACAAACCTCAAAGCGGCGATAAAAAACTCCCCTATTATGACGTCAACAGAAGCGTCATCCCGAAACGAGTTTTGATTGGTTATGAAAATATTTTTACGTCGTCCTCTGCGTAAAAAATAGAACACCAATTCTGTCCGACCGAAAGCTGTTTCGGTCGCGTTCTGCGGAAGATGTTTTGCCGCAGAGGTTCTTACGCAGTGTTTCCGTCGGGTTTTCGGTCAAGTGGGAACTAAGCTTAAAAGTATCACCTCAATTAACCTTTTTAAAAACGCCGTGAATGAACACCTAAAGAATCAACTCCTTTATTTAATCTAATTTAATAAGGACATCATTGTAAACAAGAAGCCTTTCTTAATGATTGTTCCTATGAATAAAGCCTTTTTATTATTATTATTATTATTAACATCACCGTCAACGACGTTGAAGCTGTATTATGGATATACGTTTTTGGAAACATCTTAGCTATCGCATTGTTCTTATTAGAAATCTTTAGTAACTTTCATTGCAACTGATAGTTCAATAAATTTCTCGGTGTAGTATTGACAGAAAATTTTCTATTAACTTTATTTTGTAGTGAACATTAATTATGTACTTCGTAATATTTAAATTATGTAAATTGAAGATAAAAATATTTTATTAAAAGATCAAAGTGTTTTTGAAGTTATCTGAGTGAACATTCTGCCCAGCTTGGTTCACAACTCGCGAAGGTTGGTCAAAAAGGAAAGGCTGGGTTATTTATTGTTCGTTAGCTGGGTTATTTATTGTTCGTTAGGTTAAGTTATGTTTAGTCTGGTTAGTTTTAATTTGGTGGGTTACGTTGACAAATCTAATCTCACTGACTCGCTAATTGCTATTGGTAAGCCATCCCGTAGTCCATAAGCCTCTGTTAAAGCACGTCCTAGTAAAGTCATTGCGATAGCAAAAGCCGGATGCATGGCAACACAGAGAGGCCAGAAATCCATTAAATTAGGGAAGGAAATAAACAATTGTACTATAGCTGGTATAGAATACGTCTCTGCCGGGGTAAAAACTTCATATAACTCCATGGATGGGGGTTAGATTTTCCCCCAACGGGATTGGTTGAATTCTCACAGGCTGAGAGCATTCAAGCAGACGCCACAAATGCAATGGCATCGCTGTAGCCTTCGTTTTTAAGACTAATTAAATGCTATTTATTTTGTAACAAGAGATCATTTATTTTTTTAATATTTCTCCTTTTATATTTAGGAAAAGGCCGTTTTTTTAAGGTAAGTGTTATCTTAGCAGACCTTTTTCTTTACTCTTGTGAAATAGACTATTCCATTAATTGCATGCAGTGAAACAAACACAAAGAAGACAGACTTCCTCCATAAGATATTTCACTCATCCAAGAGGTAAAGTAAGATAGAGCCTGATTGGACTACACGCGGCAGGCTAGCCAACTCGCACTTCTTCTAGCGCTCTTTTTGGCGAGAGGTAAATAAATATGACAGTGGCCTCCTCTTCTGTGTATTTGCTCTTTATAAATTAATGGAATAGTCTTTGTCATTCGCTTAGCTGCTGGTAAAATAAACTTAACCTCTCTGCTGCGACATCTTTTAAAAGTTCGTCCTTCAAGCCCTCACAAAATAGATGCATGTCCTACTGTGATTTCTTTCTTGATCATGTCGGATTACGTGATGAACCTTCATAAGAAATACCCTCCAGGAGCTAGACGCTCCTCTACTCTTTCACATAGAAAGCGCCCTCGTGGCACATATATTAGAAAGATTTATAAGGTTACATGGGTCTTGCTATGTAAGTGAATTCAAGTTCCATAAAAAGTCAATAAAGGTGATTTGCATTGTAGCTGAAATGTAAAGCTCAGGTCCCACTTGACCAAAACATTGCTTTAGTACCTCTACGCTGAAAGCTTTGCTGAACGCGATCGAAACAGCTTTCCGTGAGACGGAATTGGTCTTCTATTATAAACGCAGAGGATGAAGTAAATTTATTTTCATAACCAATCAAAATTAGTTTCGTTAAGATCTTTTTCACGTCCTTATAAAAGGGTAAAATTTTCATTCCGCGCCTTGAGTTTTATTTTTGGCTCGTCAGTAACCATTTCCACGTTTGCGTGTTATGAACTTATACTCTGAATTCTGTGACTGGATTTTAAACTGAGTCGCTATTACCGCGATTGCATGTTGTAACAGTTTGAGTTTGAATTTTTCGAGCCAGATTTGATAGAGCAGCTGAGTAATTAAATTGCCACCAGGAAAATATTTAAGGCCGACGCTTAAATTCTTTTGGGTCCAAGTACCAAATGCAACTCGTCTTTCCTGACAAACGATCGTATGTGCACTGCCATCTCAAATACTACGCCATGCAATACGAAAAAAAGGGGTTGGCAGTTAGGATTTCACAAATGGCGCTAGATGTCGCTTTTCTGGGGTTTTAAACTGGCGGCAAATTCAAAACTAGGGGAAATTTTTGAAAGCTTGCAAGGCACCGGTTAAAGTAAAGGTATTAAGGATAATATAGCAGCTGACTTAAATAAAAAGACACATTAAAATTAAACGACAATATAAAAAGGCATGTATCACAGTGTGGGTAAAATGTATTTACATCTTTAGAGTTTTTCATGAGAGAAGTTTGTTCTTGAACTTTTTGTACGATTCTTCGCGATCTGTTAAATCTTTTGCGTAGTTGTCTAACAATGGTCTTCTAAGCTTTGTTAACAGTAGTTTCATTAATGCCAAATATGTATCACAGTCATATTTTAAAGCCTTCGCAAAATATGATTGAATGAAATGAGTAGTAGGAACCACCCAGATATGCAGAGATCCAAGATGGCCGCCACCCCAAGATGGCCGCCACTACCCAACTCCAACCAAACTGCCAACCCTAGATGGTGTTATTTTATGGAGAAATCTTACCTGATATTCCCTACCTCCCGCCGTGCTAGGGGTATTCCTGCCTTCCACCATGCTATGCCCCCCAAACAAGTCTAAACCAACCCAGACTTGTGTTATTTTGCCAGATTTCTGTTTGAATTTCCCGCCATAAGCCCATGTCTGAGAAACAAAGACAAATATACAAATAAAGATTTTATTGTTCTTATCTCTAGTGTAAAAGCATCTTGTTCAAAGTGACATTTTGATTTTCAAAACTTGATATTTTAGTCGAAATCTTAACTGAAAGCCGCTCTTTAAATCGTAATAAGCGCCACTAGCTTTCTTCATGCATTCTGATGGCTGACGTCAAGTGGCGTAAGATAAACGATGCCGGATGAATTTTGATGAAAGACAGGTAGGGTAATCGAGGATTGTTAGAGAAAGATATTTTAAGTAAAGTCCTCCATTGGTTCTCGAAGATCATGGACCGAGGCTTGGTTGTTTTTTCGTTACTTCTTGTGTCCAAAATGTATCCAGCGGAAGAAGTAGCAGGACTTAACTTAAACTCGATTTTCCTTCATTGCGGTAGTCAGTTGTATGTACACATATGACACCGCAATGAAGGTTGATTCTTGGCTATCAATTGGATCAGGGCTACTTTCTTTTTCCATACTATAATCGGTAATGTTTTATTTAATTATGAAAAACTAAATTTTTGTTATAAATGATTCCGAAAATCTTACTTGATAGCCAACTTAGAACCCGACAAGTCGGGTTCTAATGAGTCGAATTTGGTCTCTTCCCAGACTATTCCTGAGAAGAGCCAGATGGAACAATCGAATTTGGTCTCTTCTCACGCAACAAAAGCTGTGTGAGTCCACGATCGGCGGGTAAAGACATCTTCGTACTGGTACTGAGTAGTTTTATGGATAAGCGTCTAGTTAAACAACTGATAACTCTCTCTTTAAAACACGGTTCTTATATACTAAAAGATCGAGGTCAAATTTAATATTAGAAGAGTTCTCTAGGCAATGCTTTCGATAAATTTATTTGTTACCGACCCCCAATCTTTAATCTATTTTATTGGATGCGGTTTAATTAACTATTCACGACTTTCACGTAGATGCTGCAAGGATGACGACTTAAAACCTTCCTTGTTTTGAGGAAAATATTTTATTGGATGCGGTTTAATTAATTATTGACGTAGATAGTTCAAGGATGACGACTTAAAACCTTCCTTGTTTTGAGGAAAATATTTTATTGGATGCGGTTTAATTAATTATTGACGTAGATAGTTCAAGGATGACGACTTAAAACCTTCCTTGTTTTGAGGAAAATATTTTATTGGATGCGGTTTAATTAAGTATTCACGACTTTCACGTAGATGGTGTAAGGATGATGACTTAAAACCTTCCTTGTTGTGAGGATAATATTTTATTGGAAACGGGTTAATGAACTATTGATGTAGATGGTTCAAGGATAGTGACTTTAAAGGCTTAACAATTTTGTTGTTTTGATGAAAATAAACTGAGAGTTTTTCAAGATTGCCAATGGCTCAATGGTTTAAGGCAGGGTGTACTATTGTGATACCCAAAAAGGTGGCGAGTTCAAATCCCGGCCAGTCCACCGAGCCATTGGCAATCTTTTTTATGTATAAAGTAACGTTAGCCTAAGAGATCAGTGTTAGTTGGTGAACAAGCGTCAGTCATGAATGACGCCTTTTTTTTAACTCTAGCGTCTAATACGTGTCTAGATATATATCCAAACAATACTCAGTCAAGTTTTAAAAATTATTTGCATCAACCTTTGAACTTGACTAGTGATTATGAAGTTGGGTTGGCAGAAATCATATTTCCAAATCATTGGGTGAATATAAGCGAAGAGTTTAACAAGTTTGAAATTCAGGTCGTAAATGATCCAAATAGTGACAAATATGCGGCTATTCGAGAGCCTGTTGAATATCAAAAAATAGAGATACCAGTCAATCGTTATACCAAGACCAAAGAGTACGAACTGCCTCAAAATTTTGTTGAGCTTTTAAATGATGATGTAAACAGTCATCCGTATTTAAAAGGCAAATTATCTTTTAAATTAGTGAATAAATATAAAGACGGGGCCCTGGGAAAACAGTTAGATACAAACTTTCCCGTTTACCTGCAAGTTTTAGGAGAGGAAAACATACGGTTCAAAATACCAGCTGATTCCCCCTTGACCACGCTATTTGAATTTAAAGAGAATAATTACGAAGATGTTCCCTATATATCCAAATATCCTGTATCAAAGCATGCTAAAAATATAAGTTTAAATTACACTAATAATTACGTGGAAATCGAAATTGATAATGTTGGAGATAGTTTTAAAAAAAAATTTGATTACAAGTACATTCCCAAAGCCGCCATTAAACGTAAAACAAGCCACGAGGTTCCGCCAATAAGAAAAAAGCCCCAGCCGGAATATAAACCTGTACCGCCATCTATACCTATTTTACCGCGAACTACGCCTTTTCTCCCGATACCTATTGCTACGACTGAACCCGTAGTATTTGTACAACCACAGCCATCCAAAATAACCCCTCCCGCACCACCACCACCCAAAATAACTATTCCAAAACAAACCTCTCCAAAGCCTTATTATCCAACATATTCAGGGCCTGACCCCTCTAAAACGTCAGCTTCAGGTAAACAGTTACCTCCAACTTCGACTAAACCAATACCTCCAAGTTCAAATAAACCGATACCTCCAAGTTCGGATAAACTAATACCTCCGAGCTCAACTAATTCAGCCGCTACTACAACAATTAATTCAACATCTACCACAACAACTAAACCAACATCTACTACACCAACAACAACTAGGCCAACTCCGTCTACTTCAGATCCCTTAAAGATTCTGACTACAGAGCCACCAAAGGCTGAATTACCAAAGCCAAAGCCGGAGCCAGATCCTCTGAAACTTCCGGATCCCCCAAAAATTCCAGCTCCGGACCCATATAAGCCTGATCTATCAAAACAAGAGGCCCCGAAACCCTCTACCTTCGAGCCACTGACGCCGACCCCCTCGCCAACGGAGGTTGAAGAAAAATATATATTTCCAGACCCCCCAAAACCTGACTTACCGAAGCCCGCCTCACCGAAACCCGACTTACCGAACCCCGACTTACCGAACCCCGACCTATCGAAACCCGACCTATCCAAGCCTGATCTCTCAAAATCTCCAGACTCTACAACATCCTCTACTTTTGAGCTACCCGTATTACCGACCCCCTCCCCACCATCGGTTGATGAAAAACCCTTGTTTCCGCAGCCGGTTGATCCGCCAAAGAAAAAACCAGAGCCAACTATCTCTGAAAAGCCTAAGCAAATTAACCCCGAAGATTATGATAACTATAAGATATTGTTCTTACCGCAAACTTTTAGAGCCAGTAAAACGCCAGAGAAAAACGCCGAAGGGCTTTATCGAGCCGTAGCCAACACTTTAGAAAAATTAGTAATAAATAAAATTCAATTCACATATCACGCAGTAGATAATTGGGGTTATGCTATCGTGTATAATTTCAAAACACCGGAATGGGTGGAAATTAAATTTTCTCCCCAATTAGCTAAATTGCTCAACCTCGACCCCGATAAATATTATACCGGAAAGCAACAATGCGGTCCCTTAAGCCTCACGATACAAGAATATACCATAAATGAAAACAATGCCTATCTAGAATATCGAGTCAATAGAACCATTAAGCATTATACCGCCTGGGAGGAGCCATGGATTTATTTATTGTTCTCGGTGTCAGGCGAGTTTAAAGCTAAACAATCTTTGGAGGATGATTTTAAAATTTATTATGAAATCGCCGAAGAGCTCAAAATAAGCTCGAACAACCACGATCCTTTAAGATTGCACAATGCTGAATTTAGCGTTATTAAACAAGGAGCGGAGCATTATTTTAGAGTCCATTGTCCGGCAAAAATTTAAATGAAATTTTCGCCGGATTTGCAGGATATATTAAATTTAGAAAATGAATACGTTGGAGGGACGTTTCTATCCAAGAGGCCTCTAGAGCGTAATTTTACGCATTTTAAAACTACTAACAGTACAGGCGTGTCATATCGCGTCCACTTTTCATTAATGTATCTTTTTACAAAGACGGAGACAACGAAAATCAAAATACCGGCGCGTGAATATACCTGTGATCTTACCCCGACCGGTGCGGTAATCCCCTTTTCGCTACATTTGAAAGTGATTAACAAATTATTAGAAGTTCAGCAATTTATGACTCGCCGTCATTTTAAAATCTTTATTCTCAAAACGGAAACGGAAAATAGATACTATGTTCGTCTCGAAATAGAGCCAGGTGTTCGCGTATCAGTAGCTGGTCCAATGGCCAAGTTATTTAACATTCCCGAAGAGGGAGAATTTTTTCAACACAGTCACTCGGGAGTAGCTTTGGTAAATCCCCGATTAAGATCAATGACATTGACGGATAATAATAATTTTTGGACTAGCGAATACGATGTGGATAGATTTCCAGAAGATCCCGACTATGCTGACCAACCGTATTTACCCGGGTCTCAAGCCAGACGAGTTGATAATTTCGCGTGCGAGATACCTCCCGGGGTATATTATCATATTAGCGATGTTTTAAGTGCTATGAGCGAAGCCATGTCCCCGACGCATAGGAAAAGTCTAAAATTTACGCAGAATGTAGACGGAACCGTGACGGTTTCAAAACTGAACGATACGGTCTCAATTTTGTTTCCCAAAACAACAACCGGGAGGGGGCTGGGGAGACTGCTAGGCTTTAGTGCCAATCAATTAGATCGGTATCTTAATAACGAGACTTCGGAGTATCCCGCGGATATCATGAGAGGCGTCGATGCCATGTTTGTCTATACCAATATTATTCGGCAACAGGTAGTAGGTGGTGGTCAAGCCCCTCTGCTGCGTTTCATAAAAATGCCGGCTTTTTCGCTGCTAGACGAAGAGAACCAGGAAATATTTAATAATATCGACTTTTATCCAATTTCAACTAGCGATATACAGGAAATTGAAATTGAATTGAAATCCGATTACGGGGAAAATATCCCGTTTAATTTAGGCAAAGTATATATTAAACTGTTTTTTAGGCGTCGACGTCAATAGAACAGGAGCAATGGTGCCTAATAGATATACTCTGTATTTCCAAAGAGGATCCTCCCTTCCGGCTTTACACGCAAACGTTTTCCAATCCGGAGGTCGCTTCAGTGTGGGCGGCATCTTTAATTCTTTATTGCGCAAAATTACACCCTTTATTAGGCCAGCCCTTAGTACGCTAGCGTCCGAAGCTGTGGGTTTGACAGGCCGAGTTATTAGCGATGCTCAAAACCCCACCATATCACCACGTGAATCTATTAAAAGAAATGTCAAACAATCTATAAATTCCCTACTACATAAAGGCGTGGACCGGTTCGTCAACACTCAGAGCGGGACGGGCCGAAAACGAAAGAGGACTGCTAAAACAAGCCGGAGCAAACGTGTTAAGCGACGCACTAAACGCGATTTTCTAGACTAAACATGTCGACCTACGAAAGTGTTCTATCCGATTTTGAAGTATTTGAAAAGCCAGTGGTGAATAATAATATTGTGGGGACTAAAACGACTGCTCATTATCCAATTGCCCCACTAACTAATGCTAAATATGTAGAATTTATCATTCCTCCCTCAAACAATTATCATGATTTGACTAAAACTCTTTTGAGAATAAAATTTCGCGTTTTACACGAGGACGGCACGGCCGTTCCAGATGCGGAAAAGAAAGTCTCGGTAACAAATTTAATAATTGCCTCGCTATTTTGTCAAGTAGAATTATTTCTTAATGGCGTTGCCATCCAGCAACCTAATAATATGTACCCATATATGGCCTATTTTAAAATACTTTTAAATTATGGACAAACGGCGGCCAATTCCTGGTTAACTTCTATGTTATATTATTTGGATACCATTATCGATCCGGCGACGGCTTTAGAAGACGCCAATATTAACAAAGAAGATAATGGTATTGGTCGTCGCGCTAAACGCGTGGCAAAATCAAAGACGTGCGATGTAATTGGCGAATTATTTCTGGATATGTTCAAAACGCCCAAATTCTTACTAGATAATATCGAGGTGCGAATTAGACTTCATCGGAGCTCCACGGATTTCGCTATTATTCACAATGAGCAGGGCAAAAAGTATAAGATTGATTTAACGGAATGCACCTTGTTTACGCGCGAAATTGAGGTTAATCCAGAGCTGCAGCTAGCTCACGCTCAGATGTTAAACTCGGGAATAAACGCTCGCTACGAAGTAAACTCTATTGTTATGAAAAATTTCTTAATAACCACCGGACGACGTCACGCACACTAAATCGGCAATATGAGTTTGCTTAAATAATTGGCTAGCTAAGTCGTCTAGTATCAAGTAGGAATCGCGATTCATTTCCCAAAAGTCCGGATCAGCCGTTGGCAATCCTTGAATAAATTGAATTCCCGGAATCAATTGTTTCAATTTTTCGTAGTTTGGCTGCCAGGCCGCGTAGCAATAAATAACCTTTTTATGCGGTGGGTCAAACATAAGCTGATGATTTTGCAATAAGTTACTTAAAAGAAAACTCTTCCCCGCTTGCGTTGGCCCCACGATTAGAAACTGAGCGGGTGTTTGGAACTTTAAAAAATGTGAGACTGACTCGGCTGGATTCATCTTGATTAATAAACATTTTTATTTTAATTAACAGTTTATATATATATATATATATAATCAAAAATACAATTAACCCAAAGACCCTTAATAAACACAAATTAGAAAATATTTCAACAATATAAACGAAGCCCTTTTACCCAAAAAAAATTCCCCTATGAAGTAATTGTTTTTTTAAAAAGTTTCTCTTCTAATTCCACACAACGCTGGCGGAAGCGTTGGGCGTTGAGGAGGTTAAAGTTGACGCGCGACTCGGAGGGTGGTAAGATGTAAACACGCACTACTGTAGCGAACACGACGGATGGATGCGCACGCGCACTTTTTCGGTTCCCGACCGCTCTTCGTTGGTGGTGGTTGGGCGTGTCTGGACCAGATGGTCGCAAACATCCGCGCCCTCGCTGGTCGGGAAGTCGGGAAACCCTTGCCGCAGTGGTTTGTTGTTGCACGGCTTTTTGGAAACCATCGCGCACGATGGACTGTGCTTGCGATGCTCCCTCGATGGACTGTCCGTGCAACGCCACTGATACAAGGTGATGCCGCAAAAGGCGCAGCGCGTCGTCTGTGTTTCTACATCTGCAAGATAGAAACCGTCTTTGGCCAGGGCTTCGATGGGAACGCAAGATTCCCACAAGCCCTCGAAAGTATGTCTTCGCCTAGCCTCGTAATTCATGCGCGAGAGATGTTGAAGCGGATGCTGACTCTTTAAAACCGTAGGGTCGACTGGTTGTCAAATCGGCGTTCAACAATCTCTTATTCGAGGTTTGGCGAAATCTTTTGGTGATTTTAACGGCCTCTAGCTGCAGCTTGTATTTGTCCCGTTTAAAATTAAAAGGGACATTGACTGTAACTTCCTTTTCCGGATTCATCGCCACACTTTCAAAGGTTTCAAAGTCAAGTTTTTCCAGATTTTCTCGATTTAACGTCAACCCTTTAATTTTCTTAACTTCTTTTCCTTTGCTAGTGCGAAACGAGTAACTTTTGGCACCGGTACTACAAAAGGAAGTTATATAATCACCGCCGAGTTCGTCCGCCCAGCAACCAATATGATTGCCCGTTGGAATGTCAAACTTTCCCGGTAGATGGCGGTAGATTATCGAGTCGGTGTCACAATACAAAGCTGCGCGGTCCAATTGAAGCAGCATCTTGTTCAATTCGAGTCGCCCGTAGCACGAGACGAAGCTCCCCACGATAGCCGAGCCCAGTTTGTAATCCGAAACGTAATCGCTTTTGGCCTTATACGATAAGAGAGCGATTGAATCTGTGATTGGCCGTAAGTCGACTAATTCCAGAGTGTAATCGCTCGCGTATCGTATCAATTCGTAATAATTGTTGATAAAGATGCTGCGAATCTTTCCCGTATTTAATGCCATGCGACCCCAAAGAGAATTTAAATTAATTTTAGCAATATTACGCAGGGAAGGATTTGATTGAATATCCGCCACCGTCAGCGAGAGCTTTTCATTCTTGTTTATATCGGCGATATACGCCTCTTTTTGCAGAGGCGTTTGCGCGTGAGCGGGAAATCCGGAATTCTTCACTTTCAAGGCGATAAAATCAGTCATGTACTGGGCGAAGAAATATTCCGTTTTTGGATAATGGTACACCTCGAATATATCGAGGAGTTTATAACCATGCTCCATAGCGGCATAGACTTCTACCGTTGGCCAGACTGATTCGAAAGCTCGTTCATTTACAGTGTGATCACAGATTTCCGCTCGCAGTTCTAGACACGTGCGACAGAGGGCGTAGGCTAATTTACCACCGCTGCGAAAGGGAATTAAGGGGATGTGGAGATCTTGAGGGGCCAGCAGGCGACAACTCATAACGCCAAAATACCACCCTGGCGATTTGTCAAAATCTCTGTTATAGATAATGGGATGGCCGCTAGGGTAGGGACAATCGCGACAAACTTTCGGGTACAAAGAAATAATATCCTTGTAGAAAATTTTCTCCTCACCTTGCACGTGGCAGTTAAGAACAAAATTTTCCGTTCGTCCCCCATAGAGAGCGCTACGAGCTGATATTTGAGGCCGAAAAGTTAAACTTTTGCAAAAAGCCTTTGCTTCGGCGTTTTCTTTTAAAAGCTTAACAAATTGACACTCAAAAATCGATGTGTACTCGTAGCCGGGCATATTCTCTTTAATAAAGAGCTCTCTATCTAGCGTCCGCTCGTACAGAAATCTGTTGCTGGCCTTGAGTTGGGTATTGTAGACATTAAGTTTTTGACATGGACAACCGTGAAAGTAACAACCGTGGAAATCGTAGATTTTGGGCGGAGTTTCGCTATAGCCATCGACTAAATAGCGACCCACGCGATACTCGCCCCCGTAGCTTAAAGCCGTGCGCAATTTTATATCCTCCATTTTCTCCACCCAAGCGAGATATTTTAAGCTAATTTGACTGTGATTAAATTTTGCGTTATACCCATTAGAAGGAACGATACCCATGCTGTAAGGTTTATAGTAATTGTTAAGATAAATAGTGGTTAGAGTACCCGCCAAAGTGATATTTTTCAAGCAGAAAGGGTCTAATTTTGTTAGATCAACGTAAATTTTTCTAAAAGCTTCGACGCCTTGTCTCAGGACTCGGACATCTTGAATGCAATATTTAATAAGCTCCTCTTTGATGTTGTAAATAGATCCTTCCATTGACGCGTACCAAGTTTGAAAATCTCGATAATCATTGGCCTTCATTTGAGCTACGTTAAAGTACGAAGCTTCAGGGATGACGCCAATGTAATTTAGATTTTCTTCGGTATGAAAATCAAACGGGAAGAATCCTTTTGCCACATCGCCGAGGCTAAACATGCTGGTGAAATTACGCAGAGGCTGACTAATATAGTTATAGCTATCGAGGAATCTAATTTGCGGTCCCTCGAGATGAATCATGAGAATTTTACTGCCGTCAAAAATAACGGCAGGGGTGACATGTCTATGAATTAAAGCGTTGAGAATTAAGAAGTTATCAAAAGCTTTTGCGTAATGAGCTACGACTTGAGTGTTAGTAAAGCGTGGTCGGTACGTTTTACGCTTCTGTCCAGTCAAAACTACCTGCTCTACGCTAAATAAATAATTTAAAAATTGCTCGACGCAATTAGCACCGTAAAAAATTTTGGTTTCAAAGCCAGCTTCAGTTTCTACGTCGCAAACTAGTAAAATGGGGACGTGGATATTATTTTTAAGAATAGTCTCAATGTCGTAATAAATAAACCGCGAGGCTTTCATTTTGGTTTCCAAAGGCATAACAAAATGCTCGCCTGGCGGATGAACTATTTTACATTGTGAGCATTCGGGATTGCAGTCGTGATCCTCGCCCATCACCCGCCCGCATTCTAAACATCGTTTCTGACTCGCGCAGGTGCCATTAAGTAAATGTGTTTCGTAGCAAGGGCCCGGGAAAAAGTAGCGGTGGCATTCGTCGCAACGTTTTAAAACGTCCTCCTTGGTTAAATGAAAAGCTTCTCCTTGACATCGAAAACAAATATAGGGTTTTGTACCCTCGGGACATTTATGCTCTTTTAACAATTCACGTTTGTAAAAAGATTTTAAGCATAAATCGCAAGAGGTACAACCCCCCATCATGCCGTGCCAAGTTTTAGCAGGGTGGATATGGTCACCAATTTTTAAGAGATAAATAAATTTAGGAGCTTGGGGTCCTTTGAAAAATACGGTAAAATTATTCGCAGCATCAACGATTACGATTCGATAATGGGGAGCTAAATAATTTTGAAATTTTTGAATATCCTCTAGAGTAACGAAACCTTCGGGGACGCCGGCTTTTCGGTGCAAGATTTTTGCAATATTACCTTGAAGGTCGCTATTACGTTTCAGTTTGTTAAAATTGTCCTGGTTAAAGGGAGGACCTTGCTTAGTTTGTTGATAAAAATTGCGATCGGCCATCTCTTTACCCAGAACTAAACTCCGAGCAAAACAGAGGTTATCATTGTTTTCCATAAAAATAAATTGGTTATTTTGTTTAACGAAATAATCCAAATTAACCAAAGTTCTATTTTTAATGGATTTGTACAATGTACCTATATTCGCATCGAGGTTTAGAAAAATTATATCAAACTGAAAATCTTCACCATTAAAGACAAAGTCCCGACTAGATTGCGTCACTCTATAGATGGTCCGCATAATTCGTTTGCTGGTGAATTTGTCAATTTTTATAAATTTAATATTAACGGGGGTCGTCAATCCGGGGGAACTTAAAACAAATCGAACCCGATTATACCCGGGATTCTCGGTTACTAATTTCCGTATAACTTCGTCGAGAATTTTTCGAAAAATTCGAAAAAAATCTCGCGTTGGGATGTCATCCAAATTTTTGAAAGCTATACGCAAATCGATTTGTTTACAGTGCCATTTGCGACTCGTTTTGTCTAGCTGCCGCTCAATTGTGTAGTACCGGTTTACCTGCACGTTTTCTTCTCCCTCACTACCCTCCGAGTCACTCCCGCTGCTACTGTCGCTGCTCATTTTTTGAATTTCTATCAGAAATAAAACAATTAGAAAAAGACTTGGCTTGCAGATTTATTGTTAAATAGATACGTACTTTACTGGGGGGCTGCTGTTTAGCTTCCTCGTCCTGTTTGACGGTCTCCACCAGCTTCTTGAAGGCGTTAAGGAATTTAACGCCTTCTTTGTTGTTTTTTTTAAAACTATTTTCAGTCTTTTGTGGTTACACTCCCAGACCTTATCAGGCTGGGAGTTTCTAATATCGAAAAATTTATAGACTGCCGCGTCTATAAAGTAATCCCCTTGGCGTGGGGGGACTTTAGTTTCGTAGTACTGCCCTTCCTTTCTAACGCGAAAGGAGCCCTCAATACCACTGGACCCGACAATATTTTTCTGCAGGACGTCCTGCACAAAGCTTTCGTCGTCCGAGTCCAGCAGTATTTCGAGGGGTTCTGGCTTCAGGAACTGGGTGATGGTTCTTTTTCCACTGCTGGTAGAAGGGGCTGGAAAATCTTCTTGCGACGACGGCGGTGACTTAAGGAGCGATTGTGATAGAGACTGCGATTCTTGGTACTTGTTCATGGTGGCAAGTTAGATTGTGAAAATACAATGCCGATGCTCCAGCTTTTATACCAAAATCTCAGGGCTATTTTTTTCGAATACAGGCCCAGACGTGGTTTTTTTTTATAAAACCACCTTATTTTACTTTTATTAAGTGTTTAAAAAATATAATTATGCACGATTTGTTAATTTAACCTTAAATGCATTTTTTATTGATGAGTTGATACTGGAGATTATGAAGGATATCGGCATAAATACGCATATAAAAAATACCTCTCTAGTTTAATATTAATATACGTTTATTTATATTTAAATCATGTTAAAAAATAATTTTTTTTCCTCCTACAATAATTTTAACCAAATTTTCCTATAAGGAAATTTCATGCATATTATTCAAATTATATTATTCACATCACGCCCAGACAGGGTCAAACAAACTCTGCCCCCCCTCGGACTTCTGCCAAGGTAACACCTTTTTAACCTTCGCGCATAAATTTTTTCTATCATACGATCTTATTTGAATTATTTAAAACATGACTAGCCAAATTATGTATATAGAAAAAACTTGGCCCTCGGAGAAATTTCTAATCTTATGAATATATACCTAATTAACTTTTTTCCTTATTATCGAAAAAATAGTTTCTTAAGAATCTTGAAAGCTAGACACTATTACATTTAACCTCCATAATTTACTATATAAGCCCCGTGTTTCAAGGTGAAAGTTATCAGTTGTTTAACTTCTGTTACTTAAACACCAATCCCAACCAAGATGTCTTTCTCTACCGCTCCTCGATTACCCGCCCTGTCGTTTGTCAAAATTCATCCGGCAGCGCTAACTCCTCGTCGTGCCACTCCCCACTCGGCCGGACTGGACTTGTATTGTCCAGTAGATACCATGATTGAACCGCATGGTGTCAAAATCTTGTCGACCGGGTTAGCCGTTATGCTACCGGCGAACAGCTACGGTCGCATTGTTGGCCGTAGTAGCTTAACGGTCCAAGGGCTGTTTGTCGCCGAAGGGACTATAGGTATATTTATTAGTTACTTTATAATGCCCAACAGTATAATATTTCTAAATAATAACAATAGACGCCGACTATCGGGGCCCCCTGAAAGTGGTCATAGCCAACGCAGGGGAAACCCCCTATACTGTCCGGCGGGGCGATAGAGTTGCCCAATTAATAGTTACACCGGTGCTATTGTTAAGGCCGTTGGAAGCAGCGGTAAATAACTTTAGTTTTAATTTAGGATTCAGCGTGTAACACGTTTTATATATTGTTTCTAGAATCTAACCCCAACGCTTCGTGGGAGTGGGGGGTTTGGCTCGACTGGTGTCTAGTCATTTTTTAATGGGGGTGGGTTCTTTTGTAAATATCTTTGTTATTATTATACATGTCTTTTTGCTAGTTATTGTATATACTTTATGTTATTAAAAATTTTTATTTGTAAATCTGTATTTTCTTTTCAGACTTATAATTATATGCTTATTGTACTACCTATTTAAATATCATTTACAATTGGAACCCTCCCAATATGCTGTGCCGCATTTTCTTCTTTGTTTACGGGTTCATAGTTAAGGGTTCATTAACTCTTTACGAAATCGAGCCCATTACTAGCAGGCCAGCGATGAATATAGTTTAAGTTTTGGTTTGAGTTAATAACATGACGTCATGGGGTTTGAAAATAGCCTGTAAGAGCTCGGGCCAGTCCGGACTTGTCTCAAAACCTTGGTTTGAAACCAATCTAGGGTTGGAAGTTTGGGTGGATGGCGGCCATCTTGGGGTGGCGGCCATCTTGGATCTCTGCATATCTGGGTGGTTCCTACTACTGAAATGTACAAGTATCATCAATGAAGTGCATTGCTTCCTTCACAAAATCTGCAACATCAATTAAAATGTTCGTCAAATAATTGGTGGAATACCTATGTCTCTATCGATCTAGCAAATATATTAAACTCAAAGGTTATTGCGTTGGTTCTAGGTTGAGAGACACGATCCAAACACATTGATCTATTCATTGTAGTTGGGCTTCGGATTTGACTGAATATGACGAAAAATACAATCATACATACCTAAGTATCATTTTAGCGACGAATTGCACCCATAGTCCGCCACAACATGGGAAATAAGGCGGTGGCACAGAGCAAATTACCAGTTTAAAAATTACATGGTCCAGTTTAAAAATGAAATCGGAGGGGGTCAATGGTCCTCGGGACCACTAAGATAATTCAAGGGTAACTAGGGAAATAAGGCGGTGGCACAGGGCAAATGACCAGTTTAAAAATTGCCTGGTCCAGTTTAAAAATTAAATCGGGGGGGGGTCAATGGTCCTCGGGACCACTAAGATAATTCAAGGGTAACTAGAGTCCAAACATTAACTCTAATAGTTAATTATCCACTTCTCTAGTTTAGCAGACGGCGTGCCCTGGTCATTGTGAAATAGACCAGGTTATTGAGTCCAGTTTAAAAAAACCCTTATTTCCCAAGTCGTGACGTCATGCGAGACTGCGCAGTACGAATTTACTTTCATCATCGCAAAAATTCTCCCCAGAAAAGAGCCATCTAACGGTTACTAAGCGCAAATTCAAAATGTCAAATAAAAAATCGTTCTGTTGTACATTTCCAGGCCTAGTATTAGAAAAGGCAGTAGTATGTGTGTACCGAACTATAATTTTGCCAAAAATTGGCCAGCGTAAATCAAGTTTTTTGACACAGTTTTCGGTCGTTATTTTCGCTCAAGTTGGAACCTAGCTTAAAGCTGCTAATTTCACGCTTTTTGCATTTTAATTAACCTATCAGGTTATCTTCGTACCTAAGTTTACTAGGTAAAAGCATAATCCATAAGAGAAGAACATACACAAGTAGGTTCATGGAAAGTATAGCCGCGATTTTTCATTTACCAAAATGAGTTATTTAGGCAGTTTTTATTTAAAAAATGAATTATTGACCAACGCCTCAAAATTGCTTTTAATTAACAAATTCTGATATCATTGTATAAACTATTTTACAAGAACTTGAAAGTCAACCCACTAAATAGGATGATGACTAATTACAACGACTTTGGTAACTCTATAGACTTGTTTAATGGTGTTCTCAACTTAAAGAAAACTAAAATCGATGGTACTAGAACGTAATATCTTAAGATAATTTTAGTTTTTTAGAGTTATCTTAACGTATACTTAATTTTAACATATATAATTTATTGTATCCCCTACGGACGAATTCCATATTGGAAAGTTTTGTTTCTTTTTCTGGTTTTAACTTAATTTAATTTTATACTGTGCACAACCTTGTAGGTACTCTTGTATTGTTGCTGTGTACATTAAAGAATTATTATTATTATTATTATTATTGTATAAACTACTCTCGTCAAGAATTCGTTCATGTTACTCAGAATATGAAGGGCAACATTTACATCCATCTGATATTTCGTGACCTTCAAGCTGATTAGCTGGATATTCATAAGAAAAAGAGCTCCGAAGTGGTGTTTAATTGATGGTAAATATGAATTTTATTATTATTATTATTATTTTGGAAACTTTTTACTTCGATGAGATAAGCGTGTCATATGAACACTAGTTGAATCGATTGTACCCTATTCTACAGAAGCAATAGAACTCGATTTGCGTGTGAAACTTCAAGGTGGTGCAGAATAATAAAACAGTAGTTTCTATGGACATGTAAATTTGGAAAGGGTAAACTTAACTCGAGGAATATTGCGTATAAAGTTGGTAGAAAAATCAATTCGCGAGACAAAAACTATTATATAGTTTTCCCTCCACATAGTCATTCTGTTTATGGTTCTTATTATAGATGTGAAATTACTGTAAATTTTATAAATAGTAGATTCAAATTTCTGCAAAAAAATAACCTTTTTGTCGGTAATTTAAGGAAATTTTGATCACTTGCTTATGGTCTAATAAACCGAGTAGAACTTAGTTGATTTAAACAGCAGAAATTAACGGGAAATTTAGGAAAACTGAACGCCGAAGTAATTACCATGATAATTTAGGGGCTAATTACCATTTTAAAATTACGGTATGATATAATTCACGGTGAAATTTGGCACTTTACGAAATGTATATTACCGACTCAAATCTCTATTCTGCATTCTAAAACCGTTACAGCTGTGACACTTGGAATAACACAAATGTACTAAAAGTAAATTATCCATAGCTGAAAAGTACACATTTATAAAGCAGTAGAGAGCAGGTTTTGTTGTAACTGAGCCACACGAAGTTTTTGCATGGAGAATTATTCAAGTACGTTCTAGCACTGAGATTCACATCATAAATACGCTAAACAACTATTTTTGTTGAAATAATTTTATCATTACTTGAGTTAAAGGGATGTACAATGCGTAGAGATGTGAAATTAATGTAATATTAAAAACAGTAAATTACCAGTAGATTACCGATTCAAACATTGGGAAAACAATATTACGGTTCAGTCATGCTAAATTACCATTGGAAAATTACATTAACATAAAACTCGGTATTTTACGCGCTATTTGGTAAATTACTGGTAATTTTCGGACGGTAAATCCCCACTGTCAGATAGTAAAAGAGAGTCACACTAAAACTGTTCAAGATATATGTCGCGATGAATTTCCCAAGAGGCTTTTTATCTATAGAAAGGCTTTGATTTTTAGAACAAGAGCTGGACTAGAATCAGTTTATCGCGAAAGGCGCTTGTCTATTTAGGCATTATTCAAATTCTGTCATTTCTTAGTGTTGGCGTGGTGGCGATATTCTGATTATAATTAATCCAAAATTTCACCAAAATCTGAGGTTTGACATCACGAGTATAGTTACACGTTGAATAACATTACGTAACGTAAATCATTTCGTTATATTTTAGCATTCATAATTCAGCCCTTTGTCCCTCCACTGATTAACCAACGCACCTATTTGGGTTTTTTCAGACTTTCCTTGAGTGTGACCTCATTTTTTTAACGATTTGAAAACCTAACATTTATGGGACAACCTTTAAATCATTAACGCTCATGTATAGAGCGTGACACATTTTCTAGAAACTTGAGTCATATATATCGTAATTTATACAACTAGCTCACTAACCATATTGATCAAGAGCGGGCAAGATGGTTGGCGAAATAACAGAACTAGCTCAGTATGAATTATTTAATCGTTATTCATTGTAATTCAGATTACAAAGGAACTAAATTAAGTGAATATTGCAGTGGTGACATACGACTAATAGATACAGATTGAGTTGGTCGAAAACTGATCACAATAGAATAAAATGGGATTTCAACCTTTCGTGCTGAAACAAGAACATATCAAGATTGTATAGTCACGTGAAATGCAGACTAAAGTCTACAGACGGAAAAAGGGAACTGAATACGAGAGGATGAGAACTTAAGTGTTATGCTACAGCATTAAGAATAACTTCATGACCTACGAAGTAGTTACAAGCACATATTGAGTTGCAAACTTAAGTTGAGTGAGGTACACACTTCGAAAGGCTTTTCGAAGTCATACGTTAGCCTGTTACAAACCAAAGCTATACTACTGTAAATCCCGTACCCAAGAATTCCTGAAGGTCAAATTAATAGCCCGAAATAGAAGATATTAGATTCGCTATTTGGCTAAAAACTGGTTTTGCTAGAAAGTGATGCATTTTATCAACATGCAATTTTTTCACATAAGCCTTTTTTATTTTAATAGATAATAAAGATAAATCCCAATGTACCAATCATGAATAGCACATTTGTACGTATGGACGTTCAACGATATGACACTCACCTGTTCGTTGGACAATGGTCGCCTTTAAAATTTGCCGGTTATCATGAAGATATGTATCAAAGTATTGTCCATGTCATGCAAAACATGTAAGTGTTTGGAACTAATCAAGAGAAACTGGTCGTTTTATTCCATTTTTATAAGGGGAATAAATGCTCAAATTGAAGAACCTTGTGACTTCGATCCTTTACCAACTTATGATTGGAAAAATCCAACAAAGATTACTAGACGTCCACTTCAAAATGTATTGAATAATCTCCATTTAAATTGGACTTGATAAAACTTAAAAATAAATAATATACTTATAGGAAACAGATATTGGACTACCGTATATTGCCTTACTCGATGATGGACTACCTAGAATTCTCGACCTAGGTGGATTATTTATGCTGGAAGATGTTAATATCTTTTCAGGAGGCCCGATTTCTGTCCATTATGGATATTTTTATATACTTGGCATATTTGAAAAAAAATGTGAGGAATAATTTTAAAACAAAATTAATATAGTTAGTTTATATTGTGATGTTTTAGGTTTGGATTGCGATTGGCTTATACATTTTTATAATGTATATTATCATCCGTTTAAATATGAATATCTTGAAGAGAGTCAGTTATCGCTATGATAACATTAATACCAACAAATGGACTGGCCCCTTTTTTACTGTTTTTGATTCACTTTGTGTTAAATATCCAAGTGCGTTCTTCTTAAATTTAACATTTTAACAAGCTTTTAAATTTTTGAATTTAAATGCCAAATCAGATTTTGAGACGAAAACTTTGTCTCGCGGAATAATTTGGTCCATTTGCGTATTCAGTTCTACATTTATCTACATGTTTATCTGTTGCAACTTTTTCTCAAAACTTTCATCAGCTGAAAATCCATTATACATAAATACTATACATGACCTTCTCAAAAGGCCGGATATAAGGTTTATGATGAAAGATGGCTACATTCCAAAATTGTTGCAGGCAAGTAATTGTATTTATTGTTAAGTATTCCTTCATATCTTAAAGCTTTGTCAAAACGCAATAACTGAGAAAAATTTAAAGCAATTGGAAATCGGCTTTGGGTATAAGTTTGTAATATGCTCTGGCTTAACCGTGTAAGATCCGTAAAAACTGTTGTGTTCTGCGTTTGCATTATAGAAATTTATGTTTTCACTAGCTAAGCCATCTGGCGTTACTCGGGTATTTTTATTGTAAGGAATCCGAGAAGAGTTCCTGTCTATTTATGCACTTGCAAGTTCTCTCCCCGCTTGTTAAAAGGAGTTTTCCTCCGTGGTCTAACCCGGTTTCTCCTTTCCATCAAAACTTGCAGAGGTTAACGGTAATAGTTAGTATAGGGCGATGTAGGTTAGCTGTGGCATGGGGGCTAGCCACCACCTCTCTATGCGTTGTAAAGGGACCCACCTGTAAACAAGCCACAGGCTTAGTGTGGACATCCCTTCTTAGACAAAGCCTAGATTATTATTATTATTATTATTATTATTATTAAACACTACATAGCCCGCTTGTAAATATCTGCATGAAGTTGTTTTTTAGAAGCAAAGTATTTGACAATTGTGAAATTATAGGCTGGTCGAAAAGCTACAATGTTACAAACTCTACTGGATTAATGGTAGAATTTTGTGAACCGAACCTTGAGTAGGGCTAACTCAACCAAAAAAGGCTTCTGAAATCTTCTTAAACTATGGAACGGCAGTCTAAGAAACCGCTAATTAAAATAACGTAGATTGGAAAATATCCAACGGAAACGTGTAGTACCGAATTTCATCAAATCGGTTCAGTGGTTTAGCTCTGAAAACGTAACAGACAGAGCGACAGAGTTATTTCACATTTATAATTATGGTTTCAATGTATAATGCACCTCAAAATATTTTCTTTTGGTAAGCCGGTATTACTACAAAAATAGGTATATTCACATTTTATGATTTCCACCAGAATTATTTTTCCGTTTTTGTTTTGTTAATTATTGATTGCTCGCTCGGTTCATAAGTGAATTTTATATTGTACAAGTTTTTGTGAAATTAAGGCCTCTCCAATTCAAGCTGAAAGGGCATTATATGAACAAGCGGTGAGAACCAAAGGAATTTACGAGGACGAAGAGTTTGATGATATACTTGAACCTACTAAATCGATTTCAGCTGGTACATCGGCGTCAATATATAGAAAAAGATTTTTCTTCAAAGTTATTCTAGACCTTGTCGAGTTCATCGATTCTTTCTCATATTATCACTTATCTAATGATAAAATTACGTCGGTATTGTACAGCATACCGAGCAGGAAAACTATGAATCCATTCATAAAAAAGGGCATTCTACAAAAGGTATATATGATCAAGAGAAAATAGAAGAGTTTATAATACTAGGGTCAGAATTTAACTATATCTCTGCTTTCTACCTCCTCGTTTTTGAGGGTCATCCTGTTCTTTACCCCCTAAAACTTCAAGTAGCCAATCAAGAGGCAAGAAGTTAGATATTTTTCGGTTTTGAAAAGTAGCGCCTGGCGCTCCTCATTGGATTCAGTGAGAGGGAGCCGCTCCTCGGGCGCCGCCTCTAAGCCCATAGTCTGCTTTGCGGGAACTATGGCTGCGTTCAGTAACACTCATCAGAAAAAACGTCGATGTTCTGGAAAATGAAATCGGTGATCTTTTGACGTCATTATGACGTTACACTTGTTGAATGGCACAATTTTGTGTAATCGATGCTTATGGCGACGATATTATGATAACGTTAAGGCAAAGGCTTAAATAATAAAATCAAACTATTTCAAATATTTACTTAAATTTATCAATGAAATCTAAACGCCTACCACTTAAAATACGTCAAAATCCATTTTTTACCGAAATAATATACTGCATTTAATGTTTTTATCCATAACGATAGTATTTTTCAATTCTTCATTATTTAAAATTGGTGGAGATTGGGATGTAATTCCCTCCACTTTTTGTCACGGCGCAAAATGACGAAATTTACTTAAAAAAACCTCTCACAGCCAATTTTTCTGAGGGGCATCCGATGAGCATCATGACGTCACGCCCAAAGATCTGAAAGACCGTTCAGTAAGACATCGATGTCATCTTTTAGTCATCGATGTTTTTGATGCCTGTTACTGAACGCAGTCATGTTCCTCTCTGTCTCTTTAAGGAGGCTATCCTGGGAGGGGGTGGCGACGTTAGAGCAGTAGAAATCTAACCCTTCATACGAGGAGCAGCACGTGGATTATATAATCTTTTCTATTTACTCTTCGCATGATTTAATCAACGGATTTGCAATCCTCCCGACTCGTTATTAATTTTTCAGCGTTTCGAGATATGTTGAATCTGGCTTGTATTATTACGCGTACGAAAAGGGCTCGGACCAAGGATTGCAATTCTTACACGAAAGGAAAGAAATGAACAGGACGCCGAAAAGCACCATGCGATTTGGAAGTATGGTTTTGCCTATCGTTGTACTCTTCGTTGGATATTTCTTAGCGACTTTAGTTCTTATTTATAGATGGTGATTTTCTATGCAATAGGGAATATTTATTCACCTTATTAATAATAATATTTACGTAATTTTATTTCAAATGGAATAAAATTTGAAGGCTTCAGTTTCAATGGCAACGGCCGCAACGTATAAATACAATATGATCTATTTTACGAAAATCCTCCATAAAAGTTGTGGGTCTACGACAATTTTTTGAACGACATAAGAATGGTGGCAATAGTGTAAACAACAATTGGAAGCGTTGAAAATTGGGTGTCTGAAAGTTGGGAAAATTTAAAATTAAGTGAGCGACAATTTGGTATCAATGAAACTGGCAGAGCGTCAATTATTATTGTTGTTTATCTTCATGGATTTCCCAAAATAATATGCCTTTTCCAAATTATTGTTGTTTATTCTACAGGGCCGGTAGGCCCTTGTAGATATGACTTGACACCCTTTTGTAACGTTAAAGCAAAATTCGCATGCTTTTACTAAATTTCCTATGGAGATTAACATGGGGTTTTTCGTGATTTACCCCCACCGCGAACAGAAAAACTACAGCGAAGTTACTTTTCGGAATACTCTTGAATTAACTATTAAGTATTCAAGGTGTGCTATGGGCTAGTTTAATCTAAATCAATTAACTCTATGTATGTTAATTACTTTTGGGTCAGAAGTCAGCCTAACCTTATAGCGCGCTTAAACCTATCATTTCGTTCTCGTTGACAACTAGAAGGGCCCAGGTTTGTGGGTGCTAACATGTTACATTGACAAATTGCAAATGTTTGCTTTTTTGCTGATTTTCTTAATTTCTTAACAGTAGACGCTAACAAATTACTTTGGTATTTCATCCGAGCCTGAGTACCTTTATATGTATTTTCTAATTAACTGTAGCACCCTTAATAAGAAATAGGTCGTTATCAGGTCGAATTTTCGTCTAGAAAAGTAATTCAGGTAAATAATTACAGTTAATAGAGGTTTTTATATCATTTAAAGTAAGCTTTTCGACGTTCTTTACGGCCAAGGCTTAAGTTGTATTTTAGTTTGTCTATGTAATATAGTGTTTATAGTCCTTTTAAAGATTAAAAGAAAGCTAATTTCCAGCACTGTTTTGGATAGGAATTACAAAAATTCGCAGTCTGCTTTGATTCATGCTACAAATCCTAACCCTAGGGCCTATGTTTTACGCTACTTGTAACTTAATACTGTATCTATGACAGTTTGTTGGCGCTTCTAGTTTTACGTAAAAAATGGTTTTTGGTTTATGGTTTAGAAATCAACGATAGTGTTTTCACCTTGTGAAGAATTCAACTTCAAAATATTACAGGAAAGATGACAAAATGTTCAATGTGTTTTCCCTACGGCAGTTAATTCAACATTCTCATTTGAGGACATGTATACACGGTTTCATCATTTGTTAATCTCACTAAAGTGCTACTAATTGTGAAGGTGTGTGATATAATCCCCTAAAACTAAACCAATGTAGAGGACCAGATTATTCGTTAAAACAATTTTGATCCTATTGAATCAGTCATACTGTGATGTTACGTTATCATTTTATAAACTATTTGTTACCAGCAGTGGATTGTTTAATTCATAAGTAACAGTTGTGCTGGTTAATTCAGGAGGACAGTGTCGTTATATAATTTAATTAGTCAAATAATTTTCATGTTTGTATCACATTCTCTCAACTTAACCACGTAAGAAACGGAGGGTTACGTTGTTTGCCATTTTTAACGGTCCACATTGCCGTTTGTTTATTGGTTTAAATTGCTATGAATTGTATAGGTATTTGATTTAATTACTGGTATTCAAGCTAAACTATAGAATAACATCATTCATTAACATATTGTATAGATAATCTTTACCTTACCACAAACCTAGCACAGGATATGATAAAAATTTAACGCAATGTGTCGGAAACAATCAAAAACTCCTCTAAACATTAGAGTTAAGGTGAATTAATTGTTGAAAGTCATTTTATAAGCTTAATGAGCACTGACGACAAGTTAATTAAAACGTAATTAAGTGTAATTAAAGTGAAATTAAACCCCAAATATACATTATTTTTGGATGAAAATTCAGATAACTCTTAAATGATGTTCTTGATTAAGATTGTCTACCAAAGCCCCATGTTTACTCTTTCACACTTAAGCTAATTTAAATTATCTCCAAAGTACCTTAATAGGCGCGAAATTCAAAAGTTTAGGGTAATAGAGAATCGAAAACTCCACTAAAAATTACAATTAAGGTGAAGTATACATTTAAACTCATTTTGTAACCTAAATTTACACTGCCAAAACACAATCCTACGTTAATTTTAACTCAATTTAATATAATTAACGTGAAATTAAACCAAAATATACATTTTTGGATAAAAGCTCAAATAACTTTTAAATAAACTGTTTAATTATGATTAAAACTACCTAATCCATTGGTAAAGCCCAATATTTTCTATTTCACACTTAAGTTAATTTAAACTATCTTTAAATTACATTAATTGCCGCGAAATTCAAAAGTTTAGGGTACCATAATGATAAATATATGGCAATCGAAAACAATAGCTTTTTTGGGTAACTGTAGATAACCCTGAACTGAAATAATAAAATAAGATCAGTTGTTCTTTCAGCCTAAATGTTTTCCTATTTAACACTAAAATTAATAACATTATCACTATAATCATAAGTCTATTATGTAAGGTCCCCATAAGTTAGAAACAGTCAATTTAAGTCATTAGCAAATGCCCCTAATGAAGGAAGCAGGTAAGGAAATTTCATCGCCCCCTGTCGGACTCTGGAAGTACCACAAAGCGGAGCTGACGTACTCGAATTTCGTATTGTGCATGTCTTAGTCTTAAAGAATGAATAGTCGGCAGGTTTAAAAATGGCGGCGGCCAGGAATGGAGCTGGGAGTGGGAGGTGTTAGCCTAAACTAAAGTAGTATTTAAATGAAGAAGTGCATTTTATTAACACATAAAGAGGTAGAATATAGTCAAGGTTAGTAGAAAACAATTTGCACGAAAAGTATCTAGTGTTACTATTAGATTATCTTCTTAACACCGTTAAAGATGTTCAATCTGAGGTTAAGCTTTGCCATTTATAGTCTTATCAAGAAAAACTGCCAGATCCATTATTTCAGTCAGTTAACTGAAAGTGTAGCTTGTTTTCATTTTGTAACTTAACTAAGTCCTCCACGTAAAGATGACAATGACCGCTTTTATGTGTCTCCGCCGTTATATTTAAAGTATGTGACATGATTTTACCAAATAAACAGCAATGTAAACGGTACCCGCCGCCATTCCCCAATTGGTGTAAAAGTTGAAAGTCCTATCTTAACTTCCGGTGTAAGCAAACAGCCTAGGAATTATAGATGGCGCTTTTATCGTACCCGCCAAATTTTCGAAATGTTAATACGAGTACAATGCCGGTAGTATTAGACCTAATTCGGGACCGTACATAATAGACTTATGCTATAATACATTAATAGGCTCCAAATACAAAATTTTAGGGTAAGGAATGTGTCAAAATGAAACTTTTCCATTTAAATTTTAATATATCATTAACATAGTTAGCAAAATCACCAGCAACAATTTAATCTGGCAACATTTTATGTAATAATGTTGCCAATAAAACAAAGGCGTCTAGCCCATAACTAAGCCACATCGCTAGTCATGTTTCGCTATCCCTAATTCAATAAATTTTCTTCTTATTCAATATCACCTAGCATACCAGTCAAGTGAGGCGAGCAACAGAAAATTTTAAAGCACAGTCTTACGATTAGTCTTGGAATTTGGGCCTCAAATTACAACCTCTAATCTGTTTGGTACACATCAACGTCAACGTAAATGTTCAATATGATTACCATTGCGGTGCAGGCTCTCTTCATCTGCCCATGTCTTGCAATAACTTTTCAAGCAACGAACTCATGACGCAGGAAGTCCAATTAAATGCCTTCAGAGATTTTCTTATCAAGAAAAAGGGTCCGATAATTTGGTTTCCAAGAATGCCCTCCCAAAAATGCACGTTATGAAGGTTTAAGGTACCATCCCTAAATAGCCTCGTTAGAGAACAGTACCTTTCTAAAAAATAATGGATCGGCTTAAATTAGTTCACGCAAAGGTTTTGCCGTCTTAGGTAATCCTCGTAAACATCATGCTCAATTTGCCCTGGTTTGAATACACTGGCATTTTGCTAAGAGACCAGACTAACTAAATTCGGTCCTAACTGCTACGTAACGACGATTACTTTTCACTACGGCCTTTTTTCTCGGTTCCACAGACAACTCGGACCTTCTTCAAAGTTATTCCCAAAGAAACCTTTGTTTTCCTTATTTTGTCCAAAATTTAAGGTTAGGGGTGTTTACAAATTGGCCAACCATTATTACAATGGTTTTTTTTACAGTATTTGTGCCTTTTTAACAGAAGTATTGTTACAATTGTAACACTACAGACCTTGTATTTCTTATGGGACCAGCAATACCGCAACACTGATCCGAAAAACCAGGATGGTAATTGTTTGGACGTATCGGGTCAGGACATTGGAGGACCAAACATACCGTGGTGTCACGTGTCGAACGTTTAAGCGACCTTCTTCACTATACACACCATGTCCTGCTCAAGCTGGCAATCTTTGAAAACTAAACTTTGAGGGACTTCCGGTCTCTTTAGATATACAGGGTCTTTCAGTGTCGCAGCTAAGTAGTAGAATTACAGTAGTTAGTCTCGTTTCCTAGCAAAATGCCAACCTATTCTAACCAAGACAAATTGGACAGCACGTTTATTTTGGGTGAAGGTCGCGGTAACGTTCAACTAAAGGCAGTGTGCCGAACGGTCTCCACACCGACAACATTCGGGTGGGAGCACCTTCGTAATTTCGGTAGTGCAAGATGGTGAACGTAGAAGAGACTGTATAGTCTGTAATGAGGATAGAGACTTTGACATCGTAGATAGTTTTGAAGCCAATCTCATGCTAGTAGTAGAGCAGTGGAACATGAAGTTGCACAAAGCCATTCTACTGTTCGTGCCAGTTTACAAGGGCATTACTACCGGCATAATCATATCCCCCCACATCAAGCCTTAACGGCAATACCATTAGTCTTACCATGAGTCATGAGTTTAGTGGTTGCAAATGTAATGTAAGACACGGACAATCCTCTGGAAGTGCCTCAACCACAATGGTAGACACTTTGAATATTTACGTTGAGTTGTTTTCCAAACAGTTTAGAGGTTGCAATTTGAGACCCAGGTTCTAAGAGACTAAGACTAATCGTAATCGTAAGACTGCACACTTAGAAATAAAGTACTGAAAAAATACCTTTTTGTTTCGGTAATTATTATGACAAAATTCGACTCTTCTTGGGTGTTTATATAGAAAGTTTATTGATTTTTTTTTATACCCTTCGTATCTGTTTTTATACCTCTCTCGGTATAAAAATAAGCCCATGGTAGAGATAATTTAGACTTGCTTGAGTGTTTTTGTAGAACTCATTTAGATTCGAATTACTCTTAATTTAGACCTTTATAATACTCCTCTAGGAATTAAATAAAACCTTAAAAACTAATTGTTTAGTAATTTTTTAGTAATTATAAGGAATATTTTCTGCTTAAATTTTGTCACTTTTCAGCTGTTTTTTATAATTACATAGGAATAAATGTATACTCATTAAACAGATAATTTAAACCTTCTTCGATGTTATTATAGAACTTATTTAAGTTCCATTTAGACTTCACTAACACCTTTAAAATACACAAGTTAAACCTTAAAAACCGATTATTTGTTCTTTTTTAGTATTTATAAAGATCGATTTAAGATTCAATTTTGTCCCTTTTTAGCTTTTTTTCTTACTATATAGGAATAAAGTAATCCCATAAACAAATAATTTAAGTGTTTTTAAAGAACTATTTCAGGCTCAGTTTAGCTCAAATAAGGATGTTTTATACACTTCTCTCGGAATGAAAGTAAACCTTAAAACAGATTATTCAAGCCCTCTTCGGTAGTTATAAAGAATGTTTTCTAACCCTTTCTAGCTGTTCTTTATCGTTATATAGGAATAAAATTAAACCTAAAGTACAGTTTCTTTAAGCCTTTTAATTTAAGAGTTTTTAGAGAATGTATTTGGCTCCCACTTATTCCTAATCAACATGTTGTTTTACTGTTCCAAGAATGGAAGTAAACCTGTTAAACAGATATTTTAAGCCTATTTGTGTATATTTATAGACGGAATTTAGATTCAATTAAGTTCCTCTCAAAAATGTTTTATTTTTAATTTAGATCAAAGTAAACGTATAAAAAATTAAATGCTCGTTAAACGTTGTTTTAAAAAATCGTTTGATAACAATGGTCTCGTAAATATGCGTTATTTAGTGGAACTCATATTGAATTCAATAGTGTAAAATCTTTTAAGGCATCAAATTGAACTTTTTCAACACGTTGCGAACTTGGGTTCCAAAAGAGGTATATTTAAGGCCAAGTAACCCCACCTCAACAAAAGTCAAGGTTTTTTTCAAAATATCAGCATACTCCATGTTGAAAACCCAGAAGCATTCGAAACATAAAATTATGGCAGAAATTAAAGAGGACGTTTCTGCAACCTTTTGACCGTCAACATAAATTTCATACAAAGGGCAATTTAAATAATTTTCCCCTGTGTATAAAATAATTGGCCCGGGTTTATCTATGTTTATAGATTTTTCAAGGAAAAAACGTTGTGCTTTCTCTTGAAAGAACGTGGGAATAAGCAAAAATGTATATAAATCTTTCATTTCTGAAAAAAAAATTAGAGAGCTGTAAGTTTAAATTGAACATATCTAAATTCTATTAAGGGTATTTCACCTTTTCGCAATCGCGGATCAGATTCTGTTAGAACCATTGCCATTAATTGGGATTTAATATTGGTGGTTCCAGATTTTGGGCATTTATTCCATATTATTGGTGAAAATTTTTGTAACATCTCGGTGATCTTTTCTTTAGCGTCAATATTTGTTATTCTTTTAAATTCGGCGTGAAGCTAAAATAATTGTTAGGTTTTTCTTAGATATATATATTTATCATCTTTTTCTTTAAAGAGATAATGAAGTAGAAAAAAAGCTATGTTATAAAATTATGAAATCGGGATCGTGCTCCAAATGTATATCTTGACCATATCCAATAATTTTTAATATGTAACAAAACATTTATGATGTTTTAAGTGAGTGAGGTAGGTTATAGATTCGAGGTAAAGCGACGCCAGGTGAGGCGCTGTCAAAGGCTTAGAACAGACTAAATAGGATGATGGAAGTTTAACGAGTGTTGAAGCGGCATAATCTACATTATCCCTTTAACAGTGTGGTATTTTTAATACCTGTTTGATATCAGCAAGCGCTGGGTACTCCTCTATTATTTCTTTTACAGACGCTTTGTCTCTAATTTTTTTAGCTCTTTGTGCAAAAGTTCTTTTCATTCTTGAGTTTATTGAGTCAAAATCGGGGTTAGGTTTGGCGATTTCCTCCAACATAAACGTTTTGTGAGCCGAAACACTAATTTCATCTTCAAAATTTGATTCATCAATCTAAATTTTTAAAATTTTTCTGCTTAGAGTAAATCATGGGTACATTATTTTCCTAGCATTTAAATTTTTACCTGGAATCGGTCTAACGGCACTGGATCCGTATTCGCCCGGGCGGATTTTGGTCTCCCCCACAAAGTTCTAGCTTCTTCTATTTCTGGATCACCTTTTATATCTGATCGGTAATTTTTAAATTTAGCTTTGAGCTTCATCCACCAAGTTTCCTATAATAATTACGAATTCAATGACTAGCCCAGCGGACGTTTATTTACTAATCCATATTTTTATTATTATAACAAATGGCGGTTTCGTTCTTCATATAAGACACTACTTTTTATACGAGCCTCAATATACTCGAGGTTCACTTTAATGAACCTCATTAATTTCAAAGATGTAATTTTTTCATTTCCACACAAACATGCACACACGGACAAGATAGGCTAACAATAAAAGTACCTTAAGGCGCAGAAATAACAGATTTTATTTATTTGATGAACGAAGCTACACTATTTAATGAGGAAATGTAAAATTATTACAGAAGATGGGTTGTGAAATAAAAAGTACCTTGGTTACTTTTATACATAAACCACTAATTGCACTGACATAGAGGAAAGGTTAGAGAAAACGTTACCAACACTAGCAACCCCTATTAAAAGTTTAACTTACGTAACCCGCTCCGGGGGTATGTTTAAGATGAGGAAACTCATGAACCAACTTTTGTGCAACAAATAAATGGTTCTTAGAATAACTATACAAATGTAAAGAATAAATTGTAATTTGGGGCATTAAAAATAATAAACATTCAGTTCTTACTATCCATATTTCTGCTTGATGGAATTAAACAGTATCGAAATAACTTCTCTTCCCAACCTTTTCTTTTCTTCCTCAGAAACAGAATTATAAAGCTCGGGGTCGGTAACGTAATCCGGTAAATTGGGGAGGGTGTATGTTAAGGCGAAAGTAGCCCTCGTCATCCTTGGATTTGTTTCTTTTTTTCCTTCGATGACGCTATTTACCAGCAATTGGAAATGAGTGTTGTGATACATAAAACAATAAAAGGTTATTGCCAAAAATCGGGCTAGAAATTTGCATTCGCCTCGTATAAGATAAATATCGTTCGATTTTGATGAATTTAGGATTTTTTATGTATACTAAATGATACAGAGCTAAGTTTAAGCAAAATTTGCATGGTAAAACTAAGGGAAGTGGAATAAGGTTCGTGCTTTACCCATCTAACATCTAAGTTGTATGAAATTAACAGATTAACGGCTAAACAAAATGTGACGTCTCAAGTGCCAAAAAACTAAATCCATCAACTTAGTAGTCTAGTGAAGGTGTACCCGATGTCTATGTATTTTTCAAAACAACCCCTCCGTGACGAATCAGCTCTGAGATGTATACATATAAAAAACTGGTTCTGGTGTAATTCAGGTAAAAGTCAGGGACAATATATACTCATGCGGGACTATCAAAAAAATGCGAAATTATTCATATCTAGGACGAGTTTAAAAATGATTCTACACTTCTGCAAACTCTTATTCTAGAGGGCCGGTAGGCCCTTCTAGATAAGATCCCACACCCTCCCGTAATGTTAAATGAAAATTCACAGATTTTCGCCGATTTTCCCATAGGAATAACATGGGGTTTTTGGTGCTCCTGTACATCGAATCATTTAAAAACTGCATGGAAGTTAGCTTTCGGAATACTTTTAAATTAACAAGTAACTATTCAAGGTGTGCCTTTTTCAAGTTTCATCAAATTTAATTAAGTCTAAGTATGTTAATTTAATTAAAAATGTAAGTACCTCAAAAGATTATTCTACAGCAGACGACGCTAATTGTTCGTTACTCTACAGTAGACGACGCTAATTTGCCATTTCACCGCCCTGAAACTTTAACTTGATATTTTTCAATAAATATAACACTATATTTATTAAAAACTTCTCTGGCGGGTCTAATTTTCATTTAATTATGTGTCTCGGTTGAAATTCTATACTTAAGATACCTTTTTAATTTATATTTTAGATGTTAGTTTCGACCAAGGCTTAAGTTGCCTTACTTAGGCCATGGATTTATAATAGAAGCTTACGCTTCATGGATATTTCCCTGTAGCCTTCAGTAAGGCATTTTGAATTTAAACACATTTATGTCACAAAAATTCGCGAGGGTGGGGACTGGGGGGCTGATGACGTAGAAATTGAGGCAAACTTTTTTCTTTTGGTGCGCGTGCACGCGCGCTATTCATAATTAGAACTCGATCACGTGAAAAACTTCAACCCCCCTCTGAATTTGCCTCAAATTGTACGTCACAAACGCGCGTGCCAGGCTGGTACTATTTCAGACGAGGAATAAATGTTGTGCGCGTTTTAAGCATAGATATAGTAAAACTATAAAGGGTCTAGATCCACTTCGCTGGCTTAGGCTTAACGAAAAAACGCGGAAGGGGCAACGAGCAGACAGCCGCTATTTTCTGGGGGTAGCCGTATAAAACGCCATCTATCGGGAACTTTCGAAACTAAATTAAAGGATGAGCTTAGAGTAGTGGCACTCTATGTTAACCCCCTATAGGGCATAATAAGTCAAACCCTCGGAGATGCCATTACTCCATTTTATACGAGCTAAGAGCGGAAAAACGTTTTTTATAAATTTTACACCTGTAAAATCTTTTAAAAAACACTTGGAACTTGTATTTCTACTTTTTTTCAAGGAAATACCACCGTTTTCTGAAGGTAAGAGTCTTTTTTTATACATTTATTAGTAATAAAAACATTTAAGGCGAGCTAAGCCTTGGTCATGGCCATAATGTAGATTTGCACATAGAGAAAAGAGGCTGTACGCTGAAAACACGCTAATCACTAATCTGCCATGGATGAACCATGAATCTGCCGTGTTTTACAAGACCAAGGCTTAGCTCGCCTTAAATGTTTTTATTACTAAAAAATGTATATAAAAAGACTCTTACCTTCAGAAAACGGTGGTATTTCCTCGAAAGTAAGTAGAAATACAAGTTCCAAGTGTTTTTTAAAAGATTTTACAGGTGTAAAATTTATAAAATACGTTTTTCCGCTCTTAGCTCGTATAAAATGGAGTAATGGCATCTCCGAGGGTTTGACTTATTATGCCCTATAGGGGGTTAACATAGAGTGCCACTACTCTAAGCTCATCCCTTAATTTAGTTTCGAAAGTTCCCGATAGATGGCGTTTTATACGGCTACCCCCAGAAAATAGCGGCTGTCTGCTCGTTGCCCCTTCTGCGTCGACCTCCCATTGAATTGTGTATCTACCCTTTTAATATATCTATGGTTTTAAGGTGAGTGAAATATCCAGGAAGCGTAAGCTTCTATTTTAAATCCATGCTTAGGCAGACTATTGAGTGAGTCTATGCAATGGGTGATTGTAAAAGCTGGAAGGATAGATGGATCAGTGTTGGAAATAAGGATATTTTTAAAACTGGATCTGTGGCCTAGGTATTTTAATTAAAATAACTGTCCACGGTGCCAATCACTGTAAACGTACAAGGGCAGTGCACGCAATGTCATGGATAATTGCAATCGTAAAGTGGACTGTAAAAGATACGGCTTTGATAGTTTAAAATAGTTTCAGGTTTGTTTTGAAGTTGACTATAAAGCTCGGGTTCTAAAACGAATTGTGAGCCGTATCATATAAGAATTAGTAGAAGTGTAGAACCATTTTTAACCTCGTCCTAGAAGTGAAAAATTTCGCATTTCAGGCAAATATTATTTTATAATAGATTAATACAAATAAAGACTGAAGGAACAGATATTATATAAAAAGGACTTGGTTTGCCCAAGCCTAAAAAACAAAACGATAAGAGTTTTTTCCAGTTGACTGAAGCGCGGATATTTTATTTTTCTATATAATTTTAAAGACAATCTGTATTTTACTACTCTTTAATTCAATCTCCTGATTTTACTGGTAATGGATTTATTTCCAATAAATTAATTGAAATAAAATATTACTTATCTCAGATTTTTCATGATAAAATTTTTACGAAAATGGAATTGTTGTTGAAAAATCTGAGATAAGATATTTTATTTCAATTAATTTATAGGAAATAAATCCATTACCAGTAAAATCAGGAGATTGAATTAAAGAGTAGTAAAATACAGATTGTCTTTAAAATTATATAGAAAAATAAAATATCCGCGCTTCAGTCAACTGGAAAAAACTCTTATCGTTTTGTTTTTTAGGCTTGGGCAAACCAAGTCCTTTTTATATAATAAGATACGGTTCACAAATCCTTTTACAACCCGAGCTTCATACTGAACTTCAAAGCCGTCCTCGTTCCACGATTTTTGAACTATCAAAGCGGTCACTTTTTACGATTGCAATATCCATGGAAGAGCGTGCACCGCCTTTTCGCGTTATATAACCAACTAAATAACCGGGTATCAGCGCATTACTCCGTTGGTTATTACAAAACCACACGGAGTAAAAACCCTTACCTAACCTAACCCGAACTAGTCTAAAATTAACACACCATAGAGGTCAGGGAATAGCTGTCGTTTGCTCTGTCTAGCAATATTGTGAAACATGTACGTTGTAGAGTCAATTAAAACTTACAACTAACCCATAACTCAAACGGTCTTCTTCATTATCATTCAGCTAAGAGCAAAAACCAATAGATATACAAATAAGATATGCAAGAACTATACTTAATTATAGTTAAATGGGAAATTTGTAACGAAACCCTGCAGAAGCTCAAGCTTAGCTATATTTTTCTACCCTAAAATTACTTTCATTGTGTACTATAATCTGAGAAATATAGTGAATACAAGTCTATCAGTTAAATCCCCATTGGAACACGTACCGATAAGTCAAAGCTGCTAGAATCAGAACTTGTTTCTGACATTTTTGCTTTTTTCCTTGGACTTCCTGTCTCGTTATGTTCAGCTATATGAGATGGACAAACGAGAATAAGATCTTTATTCTTCAAAACTGTATCATTGGTTATGTCAACCGCCATATTTAGAAATTCATCATGCACCTAGGAAGGTTATACAGCGTCACTGAGAAATCGTTCAGTAATAGAGATAATTTGTTCTAGAAGTGAAAATACTAGTGTACCCTTCGCCTGACATCTACGTTATAAAAATACGAAGTTGCTCGATAAAGAGCGCAGCAGCTTCATGATAAGCCTAATTCACAACTTTAAAGTTAACTCAAATGTTAAATTGATATTTGAAACTGCACAACAACTTTAAAGTTAACTCAAATGTTAAGCTGATATTTGAAACCTCACTACTATATTTTGTCCAATTGACAATAGCAATTAAATTAAGGTTCATTGTCCAATGAAAGGAGATTTTAGAACTAACTGACCGACTCACTGACATAAATATTTTGACGCGATGATTTCGGATTTTTGTCGCGTTGATTTCGGGTTTTTTGTCGCGTTGAATTTCATTTTTAACGCGACAAACTCCCCAATCGTGTCACATGCAAGATGATTTTGACGCGTTGAAAATATTTTGACGCGATGATTTAGGATTTTTGTCGCGTTGAATTTCATTTTTAACGCGACAAACTCCCCAATCGTGTCACATGCTACATGATTTTGACGCGTTGAAAATATTTTGACGCGATGATTTCGGTTTTTTGTCGCGTTGAATTTTATTTTTAACGCGACAAACTCCCCAATCGTGTCACATCCAAGATGATTTTGACGCGTTGAAAATATTTTGACGCGATGATTTCGGTTTTTTGTCGCGTTGAATTTTATTTTTAACGCGACAAACTTGCCAATCGTGTCACATGCAAGATGATTTTGACGCGTTGAAAATATTTTGACGCGATGATTTCGGATTTTTGTCGCGTTGAATCTCATTTTTACCGCGACAAACTCCCCAATCGTGTCACATGCAAGATGATTTTGACGCGTTGAAAATATTTTGACGCGATGATTTCGGATTTTTGTCGCGTTGAATTTCATTTTTAACGCGACAAACTCCCCAATCGTGTCACATGCTACATGATTTTGACGCGTTGAAAATATTTTGACGCGATGATTTCGGTTTTTTGTCGCGTTGAATTTTATTTTTAACGCGACAAACTCCCCAATCGTGTCACATGCAAGATGATTTTGACGCGTTGAAAATATTTTGACGCGATGATTTCGGATTTTTGTCGCGTTGAATTTCATTTTTAACGTTACAAACTCCCCAATCGTGTCACATGCAAGATGATTTTGACGCGTTGAAAATATTTTGACACGATGATTTCGGATTTTTGTCGCGTTGAATTTCATTTTTAACGCGACAAACTCCCCAATCGTGTCACATGCAAGATGATTTTGACGCGTTGAAAATATTTTGACGCGATGATTTCGGATTTTTGTCGCGTTGAATCTCATTTTTAACGCGACAAACTCCCCAATCGTGTCACATGCAAGATGATTTTGACGCGTTGAAAATATTTTGACGCGATGATTTCGGTTTTTTGTCGCGTTGAATTTTATTTTTAACGCGACAAACTTGCCAATCGTGTCACATGCAAGATGATTTTGACGCGTTGAAAATATTTTGACGCGATGATTTCGGATTTTTGTCGCGTTGAATTTCATTTTTAACGCGACAAACTCCCCAATCGTGTCACATGCAAGATGATTTTGACGCGTTGAAAATATTTTGACGCGATGATTTCGGATTTTTGTCGCGTTGAATTTCATTTTTAACGCGACAAACTCCCCAATCGTGTCACATGCTTCATGATTTTGACGCGTTGAAAATATTTTGACGCGATGATTTCGGTTTTTTGTCGCGTTGAATTTTATTTTTAACGCGACAAACTCCCCAATCGTGTCACATGCAAGATGATTTTGACGCGTTGAAAATATTTTGACGCGATGATTTCGGATTTTTGTCGCGTTGAATTTCATTTTTAACGCGACAAACTCCCCAATCGTGTCACATGCAAGATGATTTTGACGCGTTGAAAATATTTTGACGCCATGATTTCGGATTTTTGTCGCGTTGAATTTCATTTTTAACGCGACAAACTCCCCAATCGTGTCACATGCTACATGATTTTGACGCGTTGAAAATATTTTGACGCGATGATTTCGGTTTTTTGTCGCGTTGAATTTTATTTTTAACGCGACAAACTTGCCAATCGTGTCACATGCTACATGATTTTGACGCGTTGAAAATATTTTGACGCGACGATAATTTAGACCAATGATATACTAGATTTGATGTCGTGAAACTGGTAATGGACCAATTATGTTAGTGAAGATCATTAAACAACTCCCTTTGGGCAAATGTTTCTGGTTATTGGACAAAGGTTGAGCCAATAGAAAACCATCGAAAATGAACGACACGATTTTGTCGCGTCAAAATGAAAATCAACGCGACGAGACGATTTCATCGCGTTAAAATATTTTCAACGCGTTAAAATTATTTTGTCGCGTTAAAATTTAAACTCACGCCTTTGCCACTCCCTCCTGATTTCCGTAATATGATTCGTTAAAATATTTTTATCAAAAATATCCGTGGATTTGGTTGGTTATAAATTTTAACGCGACAAAAATTTTTTGTCGCGTTGATTTTATATTTTAACGCGTTGATTTGTGTTGCATGTGAAACGATTGGCGTTCCATACCCGCCTACCTTAATAACCTAAAACTATAAAACATTCGTTTAAATGAATGATTATGGTTGTGGCTTGTCACTCTCTAGCGCCTGAAGGACCGATCACTCAGTGTAATTTGTGTACATTTGTAAGTGAGTAGACCATTTTAGAAATTACATACAGAGAAACTAAAACACATGGGTGATGCCGCCATTGGGGCCTTCTCTCTCTCTCTCTCGCCTAGAAGCACCGCTATAGTCAGAGGGAGTTGACTAGCCTCCTGCCTCCTGTGAACTTTGGCACCGTCTGGCGGTGACCCTTGGTGGGAGGGAGAATACCCCAATGGTGGCCTCGCCCTTGTGTGTTTTCCGAAATGGTCTTTAAGCGTGCTAAAATTATTACGCGTAATACGTAACCGGTGTACAAGTAGCGCCAACAATGTAGAAAGGGGTGGTGACGTTTCAAATGAAGACTGAGTTATGACCAAGAAATTCTAAAGCACGGAGAGGGAAATTGCAGTGCAATCTTTAATTCATAGAAGCGACAATAGAAATGTAGCATTTCGATTAAATATTTACATTTTCCTTTCAAATCTTTCAAATTATGTCAAAGTTCGCTTGCTCTTTTTAAAAAAGTCAATAGAATATTTCAAATATTCTATGTTGATACCTCAACACGTACTCCCTTCAAAATAACTAATTTCATGATAAAATGTTTTCGGAAAATGTAATTGTTCTTGAAAGAGCGTAGATATGTAATTTTTTCAATTAATTTAGAGTGAATGGATCGATTAACAGTAAATTCAGTTGATTGAATTTAATATTGATTAAGGATTAAATGGATAAAACTAACTAAAAGAATTGCAATATCTGAAACTTCAGTCAAATGATGAACCTCACACATATCGTTTGTTTTTTCGGCCTTGGTCCTAACCAAGACGTTTTCCCATAATATTAATGATGACCTAAGAAGTATAAAAACCCCAAATTCGGAACTGCCTCAAAGTCTCCTAAATAATAAAGAAGAATTACTGGACCAATTACAACAAGTAACGGATACATGCCAAAGCAAGATTAATACAGAAAATAACTACGGAAAGCATTAAACTTCCCAATAGCAAAATAAGCGAAAAAACAAATCAGGGTTGGCAAAAATCTGGATTTTTCTTGAAAAAGCCACTGGTATGGTTTTTTGCTGGTTTAAACCGGATTTTATTGGACTTATCCGGCTTTTTTTAAACTACTCTCTAGTGCTTAATTTTAGCACTTCTTTTTACATTTAGTGTGCTAGTTGTCTTCTGCTAGGCCGTCTGATTGAGAATAATTTTTATTGTACATAAAAGTTGATAAAACTATAGACATTTCCCTTAGAGATAAAACTATAGACATTTCCCTTAGAGATGAGTAGGGCCCCTGATTTAATCGGGATATTTCAATCCAACCCGACCCATATCGGGTCGAAAAATCCTAGATCGGGTTGGGTTAGAAAATTACTTAAAACGTTTTTCTAGTCGGGTCGGGTAGGGTTATCGTCAAGCAGAGTAGACATTTTTATTATCTTCAATAGGACAGGGTAGGGCCCGGGTGGACATTTTTATTATCTTCAATAGGGCAGAGTCGGGCCCGGGTAGGCTTTTTGTGATCTTCAATAGGGCAGGGTCGGGCCCGGGTAGGCTTTTTGTGATCTTCAATAGGGCAGGGTCGGGCCCGGGTAGGCTTTTTGTGATCTTCAATAGGGCAGGGTCCGGCCCGGGTAGGCTTTTTGTGATCTTCAATAGGGCAGGGTCCGGCCCGGGTAGGCTTTTTGTGACCGGTCCGTGACATTTAGGCGCCGCCACTTAGGCGCTGGTTATTTAGGCGCCGCCATTTAGGCGCCGAGACATTTAGGCGCCGCGACATTTAGGCGCCGTGACATTTAGGCGCCGCGACATTTCGGCACCGTGACATTTAGGCTCCGCGACATTTAGGCGCCGTGACATTTAGGCGCCGCGACATTTCGGCACCGTGACCTTTAGGCTCCGCGACATTTAGGCGTCGAGCCATTTACGTGCCAATAATTTTTCCATTGTTTCTTCTAAAAATTCGTAATGACCTCTCAATTTGGCAACCCGTGTATTGTCTCTGTGCGTCACTGCATGACTATGTTCGCAACCCGCATTAAAGGGCACGACACCTTACTTGTTTTTACAAAACAATCTTAAAATAATAAAAATAAACATAACCTAACCTAACCTAAGTTGGGAAGTCAATGAATATAACCACAAAAATACATTGGAAAAGGCATACTATTTTGGAAAGTCAACGAACATGAACAAGAATATTTTGGAAAAGGCATATTATTTTAGGAAGTCAAAGAACATAAACAACAATAATTTAGAAAAGGCATATTACTTTGGGAAGTCAATGAAGATAAACAACAATATTTGGAAAAGGCATATTATTTTGGGAAGTCAATCAAGATAAACAACAGTATTTTGGAAAAGACATATTATTTTGGGAAGTCAAAGAAGATAAACAACAATATTTTGGAAAAGGCATATTATTTTAGGAAGTCAATGAAGATAAACAACAATAATTTGGAAAAGGCAAATTTTTTGGGGAAGTCAAAAGAAGATAAACAACAATATTTAGGAAAAGGCATATTATTCTGGGAAGTCAAAGAAGATAAACAACAGTATTTTGGAAAAGGCATATTATTTTGGGAAGTCAAAGAAGATAAACAACAATATTTTGGAAAAGGCATATTATTTTGGGAAGTCAAAGAAGATAAACAATAATTTGGAAAAGGCATATTATTTTAGGAAGTCAATGAAGATAAACAACAATAATTTGGAAAAGGCATATTATTCTGGGAAGTCAAAGAAGATAAACAATAATTTGGAAAAGGCATATTATTTTGGGATGTCAAAGAAGATAAACAACAATAATTTGGAAATGGCATATTATTCTGGGAAGTCAATGAAGATAAACAACAATAATTTGGAAAAGGCATATTATTCTGGGAAGTCAAAGAAGATAAACAACGGTATTTTGGAATAGGCATATTATTCTGGGAAGTCAAAGAAGATAAACAACAGTATTTTGGAAAAGGCATATTATTTTGGGAAGTCAAAGAAGATAAACAATAATTTGGAAAAGGCATATTATTTTGGGAAGTCAAAGAAGATAAACAATAATTTGGAAAGGGCATATTATTTTGGGAAGTCAATGAAGATGAACAACAATATCTTGGAAAAGGCGTATTATTTTGGGAAGTCAATGGAGACAAACAACAACATCGTTGAACTCTGATGTCAGCTGAATAAAAAGAATATAAGCCTAAAAGTACTTGTCATGTTCCTTTATTAAATATCTCAAATCTTTCACGAAAATTTTGCGGCAATGTCGCGGCGCCTAATTGTCTCGGCGCCTAAATGTCTCGGTGCCAAATTGTCGCGGAGCCTAAATGTCGCGGCGCCTAATTGTCGCGGAGCCAAAATGTCGCGGCGCCAAATTGTCGCGGAGCCTAAATGTCGTGGCGCCTAACTGTCCCGGGGCCTAAGTGGCGGTGCCTAAATGACCGGCGCCTAAATGTCGGCGCCCAAATGTCCGGTACCGTTTTGTGACCTTCCATAGGGCAGGGTCGGGCCCGGGTAGGCTTTTTGTGATCTTCAATAGGGCAGGGTCGGGCCCGGGTAGGCTTTTTGTGATCTTCAATGGGGCAGGGTCTGATAAAGATTTTTCTAAATGCGCGGTCCGACCCAACAATTTAGCGTTGCAAAAAATTCAAGTCAGTTTCACGAGTTTCGCGTGGGTCAGTGGGAGGAGGGCGCGTCAAACTAACCCACAATGTATGGGAATCGACCATTTCGATGAAATAAAGAGGTAAAGACATGTGGGTCAAACTTTTCCCTCCATCTCACTTTATGGTGCCTGTGCTGTACTCTATTATCATATTTTTTGAAAAATCCACTGTATTTTTCAACGTGGTTTAAACCGGTTTAATCCAGGTGGATAAAACCGGACTGGATACCAGTGTGCCAACCCTGCAATAACAACAAGATTTTAAGGATAATTTTTAATAAGGACCTCTGACCAATCGCCTTTTTGTTAAGAAAATTTACGTGAAACGCTCTATACCTTGCGCCACGATTGTCACATCGCGTGTTCATTTTATCTAATCTCGCGATAAATTTTAGTAGACATGGAGCGTGACGCCAGGAAATTGTTAATAAAAAGGCGTTACGCGATTAGTCGGAGGTCCTTATTTAAAATTATCTGTGAAATTTCAATGTAAGTGAAATTTTTAAATTATTCGGTGTTTTTTCCTGAATGTTTCACTATGCAGATTGGTCTTATAATTAGTAGAATTGATGAAAAAAATCACTTGACTTTCCTTTTCATCCTCACTTTAAGTAGTTTAGTATAATGTTCTATCTTTTAATTTAGGCTTTCCAGAATCTCAGTGAAAATGATAAAATCACAGTCGTACAAATCTATGTTTTGAATTTATTTCAAGAGCTAAATAGTCCCTGGCGCGATCTTGAAAAAGAAGTCAAGACCTGGTTCTTCTGATAGAAGAGAAAAATCAGTTTTAAGCCATGAACTGAAAACTAAGAAGGATAGAGCAGCTTTGCATCACATAGCTCGCGTTATTCTTAAAAAAATCATCTCAATGTATAAATGCCATCATTTTGAAGAAGAAACGTTAAAAAAACCAACGGAGAGTAATGAGAGTGACCACGAATGGAGCAAAACCCAGAACCGAGGAGGGTTATGATTTTTAAAGCAAAATGTCATGCAATGGTTTCAGGAATTGGAATGACACCGTAGAGACGTTATTCTCAAAAACATTTTAAAGGACAACTGTAACAGATGTGAAGGGGCTAAAGAATTAATACTTCAAAATCCATCAATTAAGGCTAAATGGTTAGAGTTATGGGACGAATGCAATCCTAACTGTGAAAATGACTAATTTGTGCATTCAAACTTTTGTTAATACGAAACTCAAAGTATTGGCACCAAAATTTAAACTACAAGTGCAAATTGAAAAAAGAGGCATTAAATTCAACAAGCCTTCGAAAAAGTCTGAAATCTTCAAATAAAAAAGTCTGAAATCTTGAAATAAAAAAGTATAGAGAAATAAAATTAGTATTTCTCTGAGCAATAGTAACATTTCTCCGATGAAATAATTGTTAACTGTTCCTTAATTTGAAAACTTATTCGTAACTCGTCAAATGAAACTAGACCTGTGATAAATAGACGAAAATGATATTAAACATGTGATATTAAAAAAGTGAAAATGTTTTTTTTAGTAAAAAATCCTTTTAATTCAGGTAGACAGTAAACGGTTCTTTGAATTAACAAATTCTTCCGATCTTCTTCTTTTCAAAGTTCGAGAAACATTGCCGCGAGTGTGTTTTGAAACCGAAGCTACCAGCTGCTTAACTTTTTAATCCGATTGCTGATATTGTTGAAGGGTTGGGTTGTCCGCATGACCAATAACAACCCGATGCCTCCAAAAATGATTTTCAATAAGGTCTTGGTTGAATTTTCAATTTTGCTGTAAAGACATTTTGGCACCCTTTGCTAGGAGAAACTTAACTGCGCTAATAGTTGAGTAGACTTATCAGAAAAAAATAATACTAGTTACTTGGTTATAAAAGTTAGTATTAAACTAAACATACCATTCACACGGAACCTTTCGAGAGTTTCAATGTTGATTAAAATTTTCAGACTTGTCAGTGTCCTCGTCTAATTTTATTGCCTCTACCTCATTTTCCCACGCATCGAAGTTTCTCAAAAATTCTTCTTCGAGCCACTGAAATTTTATCATTTTTAAGTTATTTAATTACTTTAAAGCGCCAATCATCCAAACTTTGGAAAGGCTTCTTAGCTATCCTTTTTTGACACATAACTTCGGTGCAATTCTTTATGTTTACTATGTCAAAGAACTGGTCTATTAACCGAGTCAACTCAATATTTTCTCTAGCTTCCTCGCCCACTAGATTATCCATTGCATTTGCTGTTGTACTGCTAAATACTTGCACGGCAAGATTAACACGCATAAGTTTACTTGGGCCTTGATAGATGTGGCAATAAGTGAGCTTTGGGGCAAGACGAGTGAGCGATTGGGAATCTTTGAGATAAATCTGAACAAAATGGTTTTTTGATATAGGTTTTCAATCTTCAAATAGATCCCGTGTTTTCCTAAATGAACCGCTGTTCAATACATTATTTCTGCTGGTTTTCAAGATATGACACAAAAATAGTAGATCCCTATCAGGGCTAAAATATTTCGACAACGGTACTCAACTTTGTCACCAAATTCTAGTCGCGTTCCTCCTGTGCATTGCCTAGTAAATCTCTGTTTTGGTTCCGCTTTGTCGCACACGACAGCTAATATTTTGAAATTAGCACCTTGCAGATTTGCAATAGATTCAAATATTATAGAATATATATCGTTACTTCTTAGGGTTTTACAGGGGAAAAAGCATAGGCGTACTTAAAATATGTTTTGCTAAGCAACGGTTCACTATTTGCAAAACTTTCGAAACTAATGGGACGCTGTTATCTATCATTTGTTGGGTGCCCATGATTTCAGATTCTGTCTCCTTAATATTATACTGTTTGTTATTAGCGTAGATAAGAATATAGTAGGTGTATAATAGGCGAGTTAGTTTTTTATGCAAACATAACATCTACTTCCCCGTTTTTTTATTTTTTTATAAGCTTAATCTGTTGATTGGTTTATGTCGTCTATTTGAACGTCGAGATTGCTGTCGTTGTTGTGGGTGAATAATTGACCAGGCGTCGTGTGTTGTTCCTGAATTGCGGTTGTCTGTTGGCTGGCGCTGTTGATTGCTGTGTTTCTTTCGCCAGGCTCCGTGGTTTCGAAAGTGGGCGTTGGAATCCATACTTGTTCAATTGACGTCGGATTTTAATAATTGGATACGGTTGAGTAATTTCCTGCCTTTGTCTTTCGTCTCTGTAACTGGTTTAGGTTCTTCCGTAAGGTTCGGCGTCCGCAAACTACTTCGTACATCATGTTGCCAACACTTTTATTGGCTTGTCCAGGAATCCATTTAGATCCACAACGTTAAGTATTAAAAGGGGGCTCTAAATTATAAGCCTATTCATTATATGCATTCCACATGGTGGATTTAATTAAAAATTAACGGAATCATACCTTCTGCTATCCCATATACGGGATATACCCTTGATTTGTTGCTACCGGGGAATAAACCGTGGTCGGGGGAGCTACCTGCTGGATTACTTGAGGAACTCACAACTTTTTTGCATGGGTTAAGTAGTGTAAAAATTCACTCTTGGACTTTCATCGTTTTACCGCGGATATAGTCAAGATGTAAGAGCAATTAGTTAACTTATTGGACCTTTTTACCAATTAAAAGTAATTAAACTAAATTACCAATTAAATTTAAATAATAAAGATTAACGACCGAATATATAAAAACTAGATTACCGATTAAAGATAACAATACTAAATTACCAATGTCTATGAAATCTGTTCTTGCATAAGTCTATAACACCTGTTTGTGCACAAGTCTCTGGAATCTGTTTTTGCACAGGTGTATCAACCATTTTTGCTTCAAACACAGTCATTTATCTTATCTATTTAAGTAAAATGTCAGACTCATATCACTGGAAATGGAAATATTTGAACTCGCTGTTTTTGGACCCCCTTTCCCACCATTATCTTATCGGCCATCGCGGCTCCGAACAGTTGACTGCCATTTCCTATTCCATTGTAACAGTTTTACCTAGGAGGTCCTTCCTGGTTTATTTGTACAATCTTTGTAAAAGGAGAGAACACTCTCTCCTCAGACTAAAGGTACGTGTTCAAAGGCGCGTTTTGAGGGTAAAAATCGAGCGGGGGCGAGAAAAAATTAAAAATTATCGCACGCGCTACAAAAGAAAACGTTTTCATTAAAGCGATATTTTTTGCGCGTGCGAGTAAAAGCCGCGAGCGGGGAAAAATCGCTACATGTTCCGTTCAGATTCAATTAGATATTCTCGCTAAGAATTTTTCTTTCTCGCTTAATGTTTGTGATGTCATATTTTTCGTAGCCAATAGGATAGATTTAGTTAGAGAAAGAGACAATGGAACAGAAAACTTGTGGGTTATCGCCACACAGATTAAAAAGAGAATAAATGCAAGGAAGTAGACGAAAATGGAGATAAATAGTAAGTCTTTTTGTGATATAGGTGTTTTCTTCAGCTAAAATGTTTATGATTTAGAAAACGAATGTAAAACATTTATTGAAAAATTAGGCTTAACGATCTCTCTATGCACGTTTATCGCGCGCATGATAACAGTTGACAAAAAATAATCACTAGCACAAGCGATAGCGAGAAAAAGAAAATTTCTTGGTGAGAAAAAAAACGTGCGGTCCGCTTCTCACTAAAAATACCCTAAACACGCGGCTTTGAAAATGCACCTTCAGAGATGATTCCAAGAAATAGTTTAAGAAACTTAACTAGAAATGAACTATAATTTAAAACAATCATCTTTTTGGCATATTTCAGTTTAACGTTTTCCCAGAACTCCAGTTTGTCTTGCCACTCGTGGTCAAGTTTAACTGGAGTAAGATTCGAAATAGGCTAGGAAATAAAGAGTGGTCAAGGTAGACTTTTTGTACAAGCATTTGAATAGTAACAATAAGAATAACTTTGTAGAAAATATCCAATAGCTGCTTAAATGTCATGATTATTTGGCTTTTTTTAATTTTGACTCAAAAGTTTTCATGTTGGTAATTTACTATCTAATAGTTCAATAAAAATCAAATAAATCAATAGAAATAAATCGATTTTTAAGGAAAAGTAAAAAAAATCAACAACCCTGGATAAATCCCCGCTACCCAGGTCCATGGAATATTTTCGTGCACAGGCCTACGGAATATTTATGCGCAAAAGGGTATGAAATCTTTATGTGCACAAATTAATGGCATATTTTAGAGCACAGGTCTGTGTAATCTTTTCGTGCATAGACCTACGAAATATTTTTGACACAGCTCTATGGAATATTTTTTGTTAGAGGTGTATAGACCCTTTTTTGTGCACATGTGTATTAAATATTTTGTGCAAAGGTCTATAACACATGTTAGTTCACAAGTCTAGAATATTTTTTGCTCAGTTTTATGACTTGTGCATCCAATTTGCCTGCCACCGGATCGCCAGCATCCACTCCGCCTGCCAACGGACCACCAGCACCCACAATATTTGATCCTGATTCTGGGGGAAAATGTAATATTACTTAAGTAAAAGGATTTAGGTTAGGCACTAATTCGGGAAAAATTATAAATATAAAAAACCTTATTGGGCGTTGAAATAGAAGAAAATGAAACTACGGATTTTAAAATACGTATTCCTAGACAAACAAGAAGATTACCAATTCACATTGTTGTATCTCGCGATGAAACTAATGTATACAGAATAATATTAGATAGAGTATGTACACAGAATAATATTGGATAAAGTAAGAATTTTACCTTACAATTTCGAAACAGTTCCTTATGGGTATAAAACTTTATAAATGAATTTTGAAATACACTATTTTTAAGGTAGCTGATGTGTCTTCATTTTTCTTTTTAAATTAAAAACATATTTAAGAAGATTATTTTTTTGAATTAAAAACATTTAAAAAATTTTACAAGATTTTCTCTTTTTGAATTTAGAACATATTTAAAAAATTTACCAAGCTTTTTTCTTTTGAAATTAAAACGTTTAAAAAAGTTAAGTCTTTATTTGAATTAGAACATTTAAAAAAATTAGCAAGATTTTTTTTTAATATTTTTAGTCCAATATACCACGATGCTAAACAATCCTTCAAACAGACATTCGTCTAGTTGTCCGTAACGGATTGTTTGACGAATGTCTATTTGAAGAATTTGCATTCTAGCTCGGAAGCTTCTCAACTGCATAATTTCTAGCAGCATGGTATTGAAAACGTAAGAAGAAAAATTGCAACGCGAAGAAAGATTTTTAAAACAGTTTATTCCTACTTACGCAAAACCTTTTTAATTGTTAGCGTAGTGACTGTTAATAAAACGTTTATTACTTGGAGGGATGTTTTACTAAAATTTGCGTTTCTAAGTACATAGGACCATCACTTTTGAAGTTCGTAAACCGTGTTGTGTCCTATCATTCTGCCAAGCTGCGAACTAAGTGCTCCAAAATACTCCTCATCGTTAATAAAGGGTCGTAAGTACCACAAATATTGAGTGAATCCGGCATCAACACTAACAAACATATATATACATATATCGTAACGAGTTTGTTGCATAGAAATCAATACATACATGTTGGAGTGACAATTTAAGGTTTCGATAGTGGGACCCGGTGAACGAATCCATGGTGTTAAGGTGAATTCGTCATTAGCGTCATCAGATGGTGATGGTGGCGGAGGTGACGGAATTTGAAAAATAAAATTATTGAATGGGACCAAATTTTCCAATTCTTGAAATGGTGATGGCGAGAATGGTGTGTCAACACCATGTAAAAACTGAGAGATAGTAAAAATTAATTTAAATGTTACACCTAAAAAATATTATTTTGATACTTACCAATTTTGTCCACAAGGGCACGAATGTAAAGTAGCGTCGTTCAAAACGTCAACGTAACTTTTTTTTGGTATTTCAGGGATCTTACTCTCTAGAGTTGGGTCAAGTCTCGAATGAAGGTCCCGAAATAGGTCCTAATTCACTTTATAATAGATTAAAGTAGAGGGATAGTAAAAGAGGGCCCAAAATCATGTGGTCTTTTTAACCACCGATGGAGTTTATTTGGGTGATAGAAAAAGAACCAGTAGAAGAAAAACGGGTTGAGATTTACATTGATATGAATAAATTTTCTAAAGGATTCCGAGTATTAACGCCGTCTCTTTACTTTTGATTTTATTATGTTGACGAGTAATCACTATTTTATCCCCCAAAAGAGAAAGTTGCTAAGGAGTAGGAGAAAAAGGTGTTTTTAGGGAAAACATTTTGTTGAAGATAGAGAAACAACCCAATAATATGTAGGTCAGGAACGGTTTGTCAGCTTAATGATACCGTTAATAGTAAAGTTTATAGAAGATGTCTTTTTTTCTTCGAAATTCCAAAAAAAAAATGTTTTTGAGGGACAATTATAAGCGCGAGATATTAAATTTCCGCGCACTCACGCGAACGCGTTAATTATTTATTTAATAACTTCCCTTATATTCGATTCATTCGAATTAATATAAAGTTCTAAGTAAAACGTATGATACCTTTCGAACATCCAGCATCGATATTGTTAGCCGGTAGTGGTAAAACAGTATTCTGTTATCTAATTATTAAAGAATTAGAATATATGTTTAAACCTAAAATTGATCGAATTTATCATTATTATTCGGAATGGCATCCTTTTTATGACGATATGAAAAGTAGTAATATTAATTTTATTCGAGCATTAGCCGATGATATTACTTTTTACGACCATTTGAAAAATAAATTAATGATAATTGACGATTTAATGAGCGAAAATAAAAGTACTTTAATAGCCGATATATTTACTAAATATAGTCATAATAGATCTATATCGGTTTTATTTTTAGTACAAAATTTATTTCATAAAAATATAAGAGAAAATTCTTTGAACGCTAATTATATTATTTTATTTAGACAAATTAGAGATAAAATGCAAGTGAATTTTTTATTCAAACAAATCGATCCCTATAATTGGAAATTTTTTCAAGAAAGTTACAAATACGCTGCCAAAAATTCTTATTCTTATTTATTATTCGACTTAAATCAAAATTGTCCGAGCAATGGATAATTAGAACTACTATTTTCGCGAATTAAAAAAACTACTAGGCATACGTTCCTAAATTTCGATACCTAGCTTCATTTTCACGATGGCTGTGAAAGGTAAAAGATCTTCGAAAAGACGAAGGAAAGGAAATGTTTGTCAAGTTTAGCTAAAAAGAATGTATATAGTTCGAGTAGCCCCTAAAATGTTTTTCTAACGAGCAAGCCTTAAGTAATCGGGTCACGAGATTCATTAGACTGTCCTTTGATCATGGCGTAGTAAATTGATTTTGGATCCGCCCTGTTGGTTTTTATTTGACCTTTGGCTTTAGTTTTGAAAGTCTTGGTGTTTCGACAAAAATACTTTGTCTTAATTTTTGAATTTCCATGAAAAATACAACCAGTTAATAGAATGCAAGCGCAAATTAAGAGGTTAGCAACAGGCATGTTACTAGTTGACATTTCCACACATTTTCATGTCCGTCCAAACAGTCGTATTTTACCTACACTTTTGTACTTCTTTCTTTTTAGTTTCTTTTACAGTTCCAAGTTCCTAGAAGATAGGTTCCTGCGTACAAGTATCTGTTCCAACGCTTTTGAACTCCACTAATGTGTCTTTAGTTTCTTCTGAAAAAATTTTGTCTTATAAGACTAAACCTTCTTTTTGATCAATTTGAAATTAACAACTGACCTTCATAATGAACTCCTGAAGTGGATGTATCAGTTTGGAGAGAAAAAAGAGCGTAATTTTGTTGAATTACAGGCAAATTAACAGAAGAATCGGTTGTTGCCAACATCCCCAAGATCAGTGTTGGTACAACCCAAAAGTTCAACATAATTCGAGAAAAATTGACGCGATAGTTCTAACTTGAACATCATTCTTTAAGTCAGTTGAATTAGCACCCAAAGCATCTATTTTAGCCAAGGCCGTTTCGAAAATGACTCTTATATCTTCTAGCGCGTGAATTATCCATTTACTTGTCAGCTCAGGATATTTAAATAAACTGGGAATCACGAATAAACTTACATTTTTACATCTTCAATTGCTTTTACAGCCGTTAATAAAACAAATAGGCATATTTTTGCTTTCGAAGCTCAAAGTCAACCTTCAATATATCAAAAAATATCGTCGTCTGCAGTAGAGAAATCTATCTTTCCTATTCGCTAGCCATTTGGCCAATAACGGCGTACGTGCGCCCTTTTCGCGTGACTGTTAAAAAATGGCGCGGCTGCTCTCCTCAATATTAGGGTCAATTAATTAGATTTTAATCGTAATTAGGGAAAGTGTAATTTTTACCTCTCCGAGTGACGTATGTCACGGAGAGGTTCTGTAACGATCGTGTGTGTCTGTCTGTGTGTCTGTGTGTGTCTGTTGTTACACTCACGTGACCGCGTTCGCAGTTTCCAAATCGGAGCAAACGTGTTCGCCATTTCCGAACTGCTTTCACAGTCACGGAAATAGCTCCTCCACTTGAGTTCTCACACCACCATCTTCTGGTCTTTGTCCATCCCACACGGACACCAGTCTGTACTTACTGGCTTCTAATCACCACCATCTTTTGGTCTTCGTCCATCCCACATGGACACCATTCTGTACATACTGGCTTCTAATCACCACCATCTTCTGCTCTTCGTCCATTCCACTTGAACACCAGTCTGTACATACTGGTTTCTAAACACCACCATCTACTGGTGTTCCGTCTATTCCACATAGACACCAATCTGTCTCATTGGCTTCTAACTCCATCGTCATCTTTTGGTTTAAGACATTCGCGGCGATCAGCTACGGTTACGAGAAACGTCTAGCCTCCCTAGGGTGGGTTGTCCACCAAAGGTTTTCGCAATTGCGGTTTGTTCTTGCTCTTAAATGTAGTTCGACACCCTTATATCAAAACTTGCAGAGGTTAACGGTAATAGTTAGTATAGGGCGCTGTAGGTTAGCTGTGGCAAAGGGGCTAGCCACCACCCCTCTATGCATTGTAAAGGGACCCACCTGTAAACAAACCACTGGCTTAGTGTGGAAATCCCTTCATAGACAAAGCTTAGATTATTATTATTATTATTATTATTATTATTATTATTATTATTATTATTATTATTTTTATTATTATTATATACTACCTATTTGAGTAAGGCGAAGCAACCGACGTATGCTTCATTTCAAACGCCAATATTAGTCAAGTCTCTCAAGAAGGTTCAAGTTTAATTGTTCTTTATCAAAACGATGTAACGCTCAATAAGGCGAACAACTAACGAAGAAAATATTTAATATTAATTATATTTATTTTAATATTTAAGATAATCTTGTTTCTCAACTCAAAATTAATACGGAAAGAGTTAAAAAGCAGTCTATGTTTTTGTCTGTGTGTGTCCGTCCATTGTTACACTAGTGCGTCGCGTTAGCAGTTCGCCTTGCGTTGATGTGTTAAGAAATCATACAGAACCTTAATATTCCCTTTTTCCATAATATAAAGTGAATATGTGGAAGTATTTTTCGTAATTACGATGCCTTTAGTAGTTTTGTAACTTAAAGCTCTGTTTCATTTTGATATTCCAAGGACATTTTTTAATATTTAAGCCAGTCGACAGACTGGCTGATATATACGGGTCGTTCGAGTTTCCTGCCTTTCTACGGGCAAATTTTTGGAAAGGGAGAGTAGATAATTTTGACGCCAGAAATGGCAGGCCTATGGCTTCAAGAGAATAAACGCCAATTGGTTTTTAACCGTTGTGCTGCAAACAGGACCCCTCCGCGTAATTTTATTGAGGTGCAGAAATGGCAACGCTACGGCTTCACGCGAATAAACGACAATTCGTTTTTAACCCTCTTTCTGCCTGGAGCGTAGGTCGCGTAAGTCCCGTAGATTTTTCTCGAGGGTGGGCTCTATCTAGCTCTCATCTAGAGGGCTGCAAACTGAAAAAAGTCATTCCCAAAGCCTGCCAACTCCAATGGTAAAATTTTCACAAACGCCACTGCCACCCTAACGCCATTGTTATATTTTCAACTCCTCCCTAACGCCACACTAAAGTTCATTTCATTTTTGAATCCCTGCCAAAGCCAATTGTAAATTTTCACACGAATTCCAATCCCTGCCAAAGCCGATTGACAGATTTAAAAATCTTTCCAATCCCTACCAAAGCCAATTGATAAATTCAATAATATTTCCAATCCGTGCCGAAGCCAATGTGAAATTTGACAATTTTTCCAATCCCTGCCAAAGCCAATGAGAAATCCGACAAGTTTTCTAATAATCCCTGCCAAAGCCAATGAGATATCCGACAAGTTTTCCCATCTCTGCTAAAGCCAATGAGAGCTTCAAAAAAACTTTCTTACTCCAAACACAAAAGCATTTAACCTAACTAATTTTCATTTATATTTACCCCAACGTTTCCCAGCCGGCCGTGTGGTATATTATGAACTTATATATTATGAAGGTTTTCCAACGTTATCCCACTGCGTTTTTTCAATTATTTTTATTATAAACTCAAACATTGTTTATAATTGTAGTTTTCCTTTTTACGTTTAATCTAAAGCGACGGAAAAATTTATGACTCTCTAACTTAAAAAGAACAAATAGTTTTACTTTCGTTTTCTCTCGCACAGCAATGAATTTGGTTTTTATTGCGGAGGGACGGCTGTACCAGCCGCGACCGTCATGTGCCGTCTGTGTGGGGTTGAACTTCATGCATCCCGCTTGCGCCAAACAACCGCGTGGGAAATTCAAAGAGGAAAAATTTACTAATATCAATGCCACCCAACTCCGGTTGAATAAAATAAGGCAGGCTCTCAATGCCACCAACTCCATTTGGATACTATAAATGCCAACGCCAGCCAAAGCCACCTGAATCCAACAATAATCCAGTCCCCACCGACTCCCGTATAATTTTTCGAAATATTTCCACTCCATTCCGACCCCGTTCCATTTCAGAGATAATATTCCCAAAGCCACCCAAAGGCGAATTATTTATTTTACCCAACTCCTACTCCAACTCCGCACGTATCTCTATTATCGACATGCTCGAGTTCAAAATTCTCTTAACTCCAAGGCATTGAGGTTAAAATGCACGTGCCTCCGATTCGTTTATTGAGACTTGGACTCTCTTTGAGTTACAATGCACGTATCTCCGTCGTTATCCGATTCGTTTCATTATCAGTAAGACCAAGCCTTTCATGGATGGGACACATAAATATCCATTCCGTTTGAAATTAATCATTTCATATTTCATTATAAGTAAGACCAAGCCTTTCAAGGAAGGGACACATATTATAAAAAAACCGTTTTACAAACGGAAAAAACCTGATATATACTACATCGTTCATTTTGAGTCGCCACTCACTGTTCTTGTCACGGCTTCTAAGGGACAGATATTACTTATTCTAACCGTTTCATATAACACCACCATTTATTAAAGCGGTAACATTACGTCATGACAATTAATATCACATGTCATGACAGCACCAACTATTAAAGCGGTAATATTACGTCATGACAATTAATTTCACATGTCACAGCCAAAAACTGTCGACTCTTATCAGGGGCGTCAACTTCATTATCTTAACACATTTTCTTTATTTTTTATTTCGGCTGACATTTTTACCATAAATTCGTTGTTATTATAAAAATTATTTATTTTTAGCTTCAAAAACTGTCAGCCGAAATAAAAAGTAAAGAAAATGTGTTAAGATAATGAAGTTGACGCCCCTGATAAAAATCGACAGTTTTAAGCTGTGACATGTGAAATTAATTGTCATGACGTAATATAACCGCTTTAATAGTTGGTGCTGTCATGACACGTGATATTAATTGTCATGACGTAATGTTACCGCTATAATAAATGGTGGTGTTATATGAAACGGTTAGAATAAATAATATCTGTTCCTTAGAAGCCGTGACAAGAACAGTGAGTGGCGACCCAAAATGAACGATGTAGTATACATCAGGTTTTTTCCGTTTGTAAAAACGGTTTTTTTATAATTATTATTTGAAATGGCTGTTTATAAATTACTTAAGCTTTACTACATCTGTATATAGAATAATCCTTGCTTTAGTTATACCAAGAAGAACGCTAAGGATTACACTCTGTCGGTTAAATCAAGTATTACCCGTAATAGGCCTAGTGAACAAAAGAGTAAATAATTGAGGCCCAAGGTGTAGTAAACTATGGGGCTTTGATTTTCGTGTCTGAAATGAAGAGACATCGACGGTTCAGAGTGAGCCGAAAGTTAAATACAAGTTTAAATAATCAGGTGTAGATATTATAATAGAAGAAAAGATCATGGTGGCAATTAGACCAGTGAAAGGGCTAATGGTAAACTGGTATTAGCTACGGAGTTTTCATTCTTTTTATGGTGCGCAAGACTTTCAGTGCGTCTAGCCACAAATCAGCTTTGGTGTTATTTAACCTCAACACGCATGTTGGCAACCTAAGAATATTGTTGAGGTGAGACAAGACGATAGTGTTTACACTGCAAACCAGTTTTGAATGTAGCTATGAGTATATCGGGTAAACAGATGAAGCGTAGACAATTGGGCCTTTACAAACACATAAAGGTTATATCTCTCCAAAATGTTTACACTTCATTTCCTGTTCCTTTCCCCATTGACTGATTTCCATGTGTCCAAGATGTATCCTTGTTTGATGTAAAATGTCGTCTGCTTTACTGTATATTCGCAATGCTTGGAATACTGCTTCAATAATTCGTAAATTTTTACTTCAAAAAAAGAGAAATATTTCCATATCTAGGTAAATAAGTTTGTAGTAGTAGACCTCTTGACTCGGAGAGGTAATATTTTGGTTTTTCCAACTTGTTTATCAATGATTTCGATATCTTCTAAATGAGGCCGTTAATTTAAGGTCTATTGTTAAGTACCCTGAACTTTTCCTTTAAAAAAACGAATGTTTTTATTAAATGACTAATAATTATTGCATCTTTCACTATCACAAATTTGGCTTCTTTATAAAGAGTAGTTGTGGTAATTTTTCTGAGAATTCATCGATGATAATTTGCGTCTGAGTTTCTTTTTAGCCACATCGTATATATACGATGAGGCTATTAGTTTCCTTGGGCCGTAGTAGTAGTGCCACAGTCCCACCTTTGGCAGTATCGTTCGTCATTTTTGAACGACGCTAGAAAAGATTTTCTTCCTTAATGACAATTAAATTTCTAGGTGGACTTCTAAATTTAATTAAATGAAGAATTTTTTTTCGAGGCCGGGTCGGGATTTGAACCCCTTCCCAACCGCCCACACTGCAAGCATGCTATCCAAATAGCCAAGCTTTCATAAAAAATTCAAGATTTTTTCGTTAAGCGAAGAAATGGAGAGAAACCAGTTCTTCGGTACCATAAGTATATGGAGCAGTATATGGTATAAGTTTACATTCGATAATATAAGTAGATTTTACATTCTGTATCATAAGTATATGGTACATGTTTACTTTCGGTATCATAAGTATATGGTATAAGTTTACATTCGGTATCATAAGTATATGGTATAAGTTTACATTCGGTATAATAAGTATATGGTATAGGGAGAGGGCGTTTGTCAGGAAGGGAAAGAACATCCGACGTCATTTTATACCTCTACTTAGGGTAGCTTTTGTAGGCGCGATACTGAAATTCCCCCGCTAGGGGGATGGAATCGAGGTAAGAGATATAAGCCTATGACGTGGCAAGAATGGGTTTGCCCTCTCCCTATAAGTTTACATTCGGTATCATAAGTATATGGTATAAGTTTACATTCGGTATCATAAGTATATGGTATGAGTTTACAATCGGTATCATAAGTATATGGTATAAGTTTACATTCGGTATCATAAGTATATGGTATGAGTTTACAATCGGTATCATAAGTATATGGTATAAATTTACATCCGGTATCATAAGTATATGGTATAAGTTTACATTCGGTATCATAAGTATATGGTATAAGTTTGCATTCGGTATCATAAGTATATGGTATAAGTTTACATTCGGTATCATAAGTATATGGTATAAGTTTACATTCGGCATCATAAGTATATGGTATAAGTTTACATTCGGCATCATAAGTATATGGTATAAATTTACATTCGGTATCATAAGTATATGGTAGAAGTTTACATTCGGTATCATAAGTATATGGTAGAAGTTTACATTCAATATCATAAGTATATGGTAGAAGTTTACATTCGGTATCATAAGTATATGGTAGAAGTTTACATTCGGTATCATAAGTATATGGTATAAGTTTACATCCGGTATCATAAGTATATGGTATAAGTTTATATTCGGTATCATAAGTATATGGTATAAGTTTACATTCGGTATCATAAGTATATGGTATAAGTTTACATTCGGTATCATAAGTATATGGTATAAGTTTACATCCGCTATCATAAGTATATGGTAGAAGTTTACATTCGGTATCATAAGTATATGGTAGAAGTTTACATTCGGTATCATAAGTATATGGTAGAAGTTTACATTCGGTATCATAAGTATATGGTAGAAGTTTACATTCGGTATCATAAGTATATGGTAGAAGTTTACATTCGGTATCATAAGTATATGGTAGAAGTTTACATTCGGTATCATAAGTATATGGTAGAAGTTTACATTCGGTATCATAAGTAGATTTTACATTCAGTATCATAAGTAGATTTTACATTCAGTATCATAAGTAGATTTTACATTCAGTATCATAAGTAGATTTTACATTCAGTATCATAAGTAGATTTTACATTCAGTATCATAAGTAGATTTTACATTCAGTATCATTAGTAGATTTTACATTCAGTATCATAGGTAGATTTTACATTCAGTATCATAAGTAGATTTTACATTCAGTATCATAAGTAGATTTTACATTCAGTATCATAAGTAGATTTTACATTCAGTATCATAAGTAGATTTTACATTCAGTATCATAAGTAGATTTTACATTCAGTATCATAAGTAGATTTTACATTCAGTATCATAAGTAGATTTTACATTCAGTATCATAAGTAGATTTTACATTCAGTATCATAAGTAGATTTTACATTCAGTATCATAAGTAGATTTTACATTCAGTATCATAAGTAGATTTTACATTCAGTATCATAAGTAGATTTTACATTCAGTATCATAAGTATATGGTACAAGTTTATATTCGGTATCATAAGTATATGGTAGAAGTTTACATTCGGTATCATAAGTATATGGTAGAAGTTTACATTCGGTATCATAAGTATATGGTAGAAGTTTACATTCGGTATCATAAGTATATGGTAGAAGTTTACATTCGGTATCATAAGTATATGGTAGAAGTTTACATTCGGTATCATAAGTAGATTTTACATTCAGTATCATAAGTAGATTTTACATTCAGTATCATAAGTAGATTTTACATTCAGTATCATAAGTAGATTTTACATTCAGTATCATAAGTAGATTTTACATTCAGTATCATAAGTAGATTTTACATTCAGTATCATTAGTAGATTTTACATTCAGTATCATAAGTAGATTTTACATTCAGTATCATAAGTAGATTTTACATTCAGTATCATAAGTAGATTTTACATTCAGTATCATAAGTAGATTTTACATTCAGTATCATAAGTAGATTTTACATTCAGTATCATAAGTAGATTTTACATTCAGTATCATAAGTAGATTTTACATTCAGTATCATAAGTAGATTTTACATTCAGTATCATAAGTAGATTTTACATTCAGTATCATAAGTAGATTTTACATTCAGTATCATAAGTAGATTTTACATTCAGTATCATAAGTAGATTTTACATTCAGTATCATAAGTAGATTTTACATTCAGTATCATAAGTAGATTTTACATTCAGTATCATAAGTATATGGTACAAGTTTATATTCGGTATCATAAGTATATTACATTGCTTCCATTTTTTTGTGCCCAATACATTACTTCCATTTTTGTGCCCAATACATGGCTTCCATTTTTTTGTGCCCAATAAATTGCTTCCATTTTTTGTGCCCAAATAAAGAGTGAAAGAAGAAAGCAGTCATTAGTGCTTCAAGTTGGGAAATCGTCCTATGACTCAGAAACATCCACAGTCAACCTTCTCGGTATCTTCCCATTGCGTAGAATTCCATTAGACCGAATCCCGCCAATGTTTTTAATGCATTTAGCCCAACGGCGGGCTAAGTATTTACAATTCAAACGACTCTATTTGTCGTTAACTGCAACCCCAAAGATGCTATTAATTTCTATTAAGGGGGAGGACCACTGACCTAAACTTCGAATATTTTTCAAACGATGGCGCTCAGATCAGCGGGGACAAACACAATTCTATCCCCCGTGTAGTAGGTTTTATAGTGGATATTTAGAAGTTTTCCTTCTATAAACCATCCCTGTACCAGAAATCAACTTACTATTTAGTATGAGTTGACGCTATAGTAACGCCAATGGAAATAACTGTCATGAAGGCTTTAATGTATTGAACATAAGGAAGCCGAAATAAGTTTTAATAACTCGAAAAATTACTTAAGGCATCCTTTCGTTAAATCATTTAAAAGCATTCGTCGCCGAGTTTTGACACCTTATTATAACACTCCAAAGCGTTCGACCCACGGTACATGTTCAACATCGATCCCTAAGGTTTACAACGAAGTACCGGATAAACTGACTAAAAGCGAACTGAAAATAATAGAAGATAATTTTTCAATTACTGAAGCACTACCAGAACTAACCTACCAATTTTATCCTCCGCTTCCAAAGGAAGACAAAAATGCGCAAGAGCTCGAAGGAAGGCGTATTGTGAACATAAAGCACTTCATAAATGAAATCCGAAACCTCGAACTGCATCGTTGCCACAGAGACACTAGAGGCTCTTTCAAGATGGTGACAGAAATAAAAAAAGGATTTTTCTCATATTTTTACTTTGAATGTCCATTTTGTCACGAAAAAACCGAAATTACCACCGACCCCATTAGTCTCAAGCAAAAGGGACCGATAAAAGACTTGACCATTAATGACGCGGTAGTCTGGGGCGCAATGAGCACAGGAGGAGGACACGCAAAAGTGGACGAGCTATTTTCGGTTATCGGCGTTCCAGTAATTTCTAAGAACATTTTCGTGAAATGTGAGGAGAAACTCGCAAAAAACTGGGAACTAGCATTCTACGAAAAAATGTTAGCCGCTGGCAAAGAAGAATTGCGTTTGGCAAGGGAAGCCGGCCACATTCATCAAGGTGTACCATATATTACAGTAATTGTAGACGGCGGATGGTCTCACAGGTGCTATGGCCACCGTTATACTGCTAGCTCTGGAGTAGCTGTAATTATCGGTAAAAGGACCAAAAAACTTTTGTACATCGGAGTTAGAAACAAGTATTGCGCAACTTGTGAGTTTAACAAAAGACACGCTAAAGAATCATCCAATCACGTTTGTTACAAAAACTGGATTGGTCCCTCTGCAAGTATGGAAGGCCACATTCTTGTGGAAGGCTTTCGTCAGAGTGAAGCCATGCACGGATTGCAATATAGAAAGTTTGTTGGTGACGGCAATTCTTCTGTTTACAAGAAAATTTTAGAAAATGTACCATACGGAACCCAGGTGTCAAAAATTGAGTGCTCCAACCACGCTGTAAAATGTTTTACTTCCAATTTATACAAGCACTCTGCCTTGTCTGCTGAGTATAAAAGGGTTTTGAGTGCAGAAAAAATTAGAAAAATGACGATATCGGCAAAAGGTGCTGTTTATCATGCTGCAAAAAATAAGGGAACTGTACAAGACCTGAGACAAGACCTACTCAACATTCCTAGGCACGTCTTTGGAAACCACGAGCGATGCCGAAGCTATTTTTGCAAAAACAAAAATGATAAGAATCCCAAGAAAATTGTGGTTCCACGAAATCTATATATAAAGATTATGTCCGCAATTAATAGTTTGGCGGCGAAGTCGGAAAAACTCATAACTGACGATACAAGCAATCGGGCAGAGAACTATATGTCATTGTTAGCAAAATTCAACGGCGGGAAACAGGCAGACCATGGGAAGAAAAATGGGTTTCAAGGGAGGTGTTTCGGAGCGGCTTGGAGCCAACATCACGGTAGATCATGGCATCGATACCTCTGGAAAAAGCTCACAACCAAGAGTCCGAACTTGTACATGAAAAAGCACATTGCGAAAAACCAAAAAAGTTTAATTACGAAAAAGAGGTGCCTCGCGAAAGAATTCAACCAAGAATCCATAGAGAAAAAGAAAAGAGAAAGAGCTCAAGAAGTTACTCTTGGTCAAGCGGACTACGGCCCTAATTGTGAACAGCCTGATGTTTCCGACGATGAATTTCTAAGGCGGAAGCATGAAATTCTCAAAAGTTTGGAAGTCGATGAAGCCAAGCAAGCCAATATTGAAGAAATTACGAGAGGACAAGCTACGAATGAGACATGGATCGAAGAAAGACGAAATCGGCTTACAGCTTCAAATTTCGGTGCAGTTTGCAAACGAAAAGAAAGTACTGATTGTGACAACCTCGTTAAGCGTCTTTTATACTCTCCACTAGTTAGCACACCAGCTATGGAATACGGAAAGGCTAACGAGGACGTTGCAATCGAGAAGTATATCGAACAAACTGGAATATCCGTTGTTAAAAATGGCATTTTCGTTGATCTGGAGATAGGTTACCTTGCCGCTTCACCTGATGGTCTTATTGGTACAGACGGACTAATTGAAGTTAAGTGTCCCAAGTCCATTGAAAAAATGGAACCAATGGAAGCCCCTGAATTCATCAGTCACTTTTATTGTACTAAAGAAAATAACCAGCTAAAACTGAAGAGGGGGTGTAGTATTTGTTCTCATTACTCTTATGTTTCACTCTATAATTAATAACTCTCTATACTTTTATTAACAATCTTTATTTAGATAAAAACATTACTATCACACTCAAGCTGGAGTCCAAGACTGTCGTTCGCTAGATCCCGATTCCCCACCCCTCTTTAGTTCGATGAATCGGTTCAGTTCAGTTCAAATTTATTATTTCTGATGTCGGCTCACAGAATCCCACATCTCCCCTTCCCCGACTCCTCCAACCACAAACCAGCAATTATTAAATTAAGTGTTTTTTTTTTCTATAATTGTATATATACTAAATATCACGACTTTATACAAGCTAAAATTTTCTATTACTATTTCACGGATATCATTGTGGTTTAGTTCTTGTTCGTCTTGGTCTGTTTGGCAAATTGTCTACGGTGTTGGGTTTTGTACTTCTATACATTTGGTCCGGTTCTCCCACAATGTCTCCTTCATCGGATATGAGTGACTTATATGATAGGTCGGATTCAATTTGTTCCAGTGCTTCTTTTGTTTCCTCTAAAACTTTAAGTTCATCTTCATAATGATCAAGATCGGGCGGTTTAAGCGGTTCTTCTGTTCTTCTCTTATTTGCAAGATCTTGGACTATTCTAGCTTGGCTGGGTGGCGCTGACAAATGTGTCGGGTGTGGAATTCGGCTGCCATTTCTCTTATATTGGCGAGAATTTCCCTGTAGCTGTCGATTACTTGACCGTTCATTCGGGGCTTCTTGTCTACTTATGCTTCCGTTATTCGGACCCGGTTTATCTAGGAGGCTGTGTACATTTTGTGTATTTCTTGCGAGCTCTCTCCTCACTATTCCTAGTGAGGTGCATATTTTGAGGCCTAGGATGGTTAGTGCTGGTATTTTGACAATGTAGAACGTTGTATACACGTAATTCTCTCTAATTCCACACCGTAGCCAGAGTCCTGCACGGGCCGGGCTCAAGCCCGGTCCGGCCCGAGGCCCGGCCCGATCGGGTCGGGCCGAGCCGGGCTTTCCACTTTTGAAAATTGTATCGGGCCGGGCCGGGTCGGGCTTTCAAAATTTTGGAAATTAACGGGCCGGGCCGGGTCGGGCTTTTAAAATTTTGGAAGTTAACGGGCCGGGCCGGGCCGGGCCGAACTTGATTCTCATTTAATCCAAAGTTCAAATGAAAGATTATTTAAATGAGTATAAGCTTCTAAGTACAAATGTGACGAACAATTATCAAAAGAAGTGAATAATACACGACGCTAAAGCAAATATGAATTCAAATCATTGATTTTATGTAAAAAAATATAAAAATTACAACTGAACTACGTGTAACGGGCCGGGCCGGGCCGGGCCGGGCCTGTTCAATTCATTCAATGTGTCGGGCCGGGCCGGGCCGGGCTTGGTTAATGCATGTAACGGGCCGGGCCGGACCGGGCCGAAAAACCAACTATGTACTCGGACTCGGGCCGGGTTTCGGGCTTATTCAAAATTCTAAAACCGGGCCGGGCTTGGGTCGGGCCTGAAAAACTCGGCCCGTGCAGGTCTCTGACCGTAGCTGACATTCTCCGAGCAATTTTAATTCTTCTCCCGTGTAGGTTCTGATCTTAGCTGTGGTGGCCAGTATGGGTGCTCTGTTCTGCTCCGGTATCATTAAATATGTATGATAAGACATTACATTTGCTTGTGCCCCAGTATCAATCTTCACGGGAAGACGTTCCGTTTCAATTTGAATTTCTTCGATCCATTCGTCTAATTCGTTATTGTCCGGGATATTGATGTTAACTTTAAAAAGCGTTCCTAGAAAGAGAGCCTCTTCTTCCACATTAGTGTTTAATTTCATGCTGTGATTTGTTTGGTTCCAGTCTTGTGTTGAAAAAGTCGGGGTCTCCTCAGGTGTGTCTTCTTGTACCAGAAAGTGTACCGATGGAGGTGGCGGGCACATTCTGCTGTAGTGGCCCAATTTACCACAATTATGACATGGTCTACCTTGAGCTGGGCAGAATTGGTGAGGGTGTATTGTGCCGCAGTTAGTACAGCCTTGTATTGTGCCACAGTTAATACAGCCTTGTCTATTATCTTGTTGAGTTGAAAG